>NC_086283.1:67221603-67521603 GCF_021018805.1 Prinia subflava | reverse complement strand
AACTATGTGTCAACACAAAGGGTTTCACTTAAAGAGACAAAAGCAAAAGCCGCTTTTAAAACCAAGTGTCAGTTTTCACAGGGTCACAAATTACATTCCAAAGATATTTTATAATGGCTTCCAGAAATAATATTAGAATGCATATCTGTCATTTATATCTTAATTGAAAACATAGCATTTCCAGCCTGTATCTGAGTAATCTGTTGCATCTGTAGATCTCAAAGAATGTTGTAAAATGCTCTGTAAAAACTGAGGCACAGAGATCACGTTCCAAGTCAGAGAAAGAACGAGGAACAAAACATGGGGCTGGCAATGGCAGCTCCACCACATGTCTTGTTATACTGCTACACTGAAATGCAAAACAGGAGCAAAGGAGCTAGCAGAAAGACACAGGGAGAGGAAGAGTAAGCAAGGCTTGGCTACCTCCTCAGCAGCTGGAATAGCAGCTTGTTGCTGGTGGCCCTAAAGTGCAACAGCACCTGACTCAGATGACAGAATGACAGAGCAAATATGTGGCTGTCATTCCAGATGAATGATAGTTGGCTGAGGCATTGTGGCAAGATTTACACCTACAAGAACCTTTGGAAAATATGCAAGGAACCAATACTATATAAGTCCATTTAGTCAAGATAAACTGAGAAGGGGTCAGCAAAGCCAAGAAAGCATTAGTCACATTGTTTCAGAGAAGAGGCCAGTTGTCCTTCTCAAGAAGCCCAGAAGATTGACAGCCAAATGTTTCAGCAAAGGCAAGAGATTACTATTTCCTCAAGCAACAGGAAAAAGTACTATGGGATCAAACCTTTCTAGAAAAAGATGTTGCCTGTGGCACAGGTGTGAAATGTAGAGGTATCTTCAGTTCTCCCTGTCCTCACTTCTCTGAATCATAGGACAAGGTGGGACCATGAAGGTTACCCCTAAGTTATATGGTAAAGTAAGAACCTGTATCCTTTTTCTTTCCCTTTCTGAAACCAAATATGACTCAACACATCAATCACAAAGTAATGCAGTCAATTTAAAAGACGCAGGTGAGACGAGAGAGGGTGGCAATAGTGACACCTCACTCCCCTGACAGATGACAGGATATTTTCCTTCATACACAGGGTTATCAATAACTACTGCCTGTGGCTTAGAACACCTTTCTGCTTGCAGAAGCACTTCTTTGTTTTAGACAACTTTTGTCACAGTGACCTGTGCAGCTGCTCAGCTACCCAGTCACCGAAACTTGCTGCCACTGCTCTTCCTGTGGCCAGTGAGTGGGTAAGAATGCACAGCCTTGTGGGCACAAACAGAAATAAGCCAGCCATCCTCAAGGAGGCTGTAGGGTCAGGACACTTGCATTTGTACCCTCTAAACTATGATCAGATTGTATAACAGTTTTCCTTGTGAGGTGTTGACTGCTGAGCCCATGGGTTGAACAATAACGAGTTGCAGATTGCTAGCAGGATCCTGTTACTAACTGATAAAGAAAACTTGGGAATGGCTCCAGTTAAATTTCAGGAAGATCAGGTAGGATCCATAATCAATACATCTCTCCTTTAGTTTTGTCCAAAACAGGAAGATGCTCTACCATCTTTCTGTAAAACCAGATGTCTGGCTTTTAACAGCAGGTCTTTCATGGTATTTCTTCTGTTTTAATTCACTAGAAGGTAATACTTAAAAAAAAAAAAAAAAAGCTAATGTTCAAGAAGCTTTTTATGTTAAGTACTGATTGCTCTGAAGGCAACAGCTTTCAAGTAAAACCATTTCACTAGCAGTGTGTGGACTTTTCTGCTCAGAATCAAATGGATGAGTAATCCTACCAAAGAATTTGAGAAAAAATATTGTTGCAGTAAGTAATGTGGGCAGGAGATCTTTGAATCTGACCCTGCTGCTGCTTTCCTGAACTTGTAGTCTCTGTACTGAGTAAAACCTTGCTGTTGTGTATTTGAACTGAAATAACAAAGAGAATGACAGAATGGAGGCATTTATTAATGCTGCATGAAGCAATTCACTGGGTATTTCATGAGGAGTTGATTGTGACTGAAAATGTTATTTCATGCCTACTCAATGAACTACATAAAAATATTTGTAAGGAGTCTGTTGGTAAGAAGTAACTTTTCCTCTTCAGTTCAAATATGTGGAACCTGATTTGTGGACGACCTGAAATAAATATTGTTCTCTATACATTGTTTATTTTGAGTAATTTCGGAAGCTTCATTTGTACCATCCAGGCCTGCCCAAAGTGAACCACCCTGGTGGGTTTTTATGTGCAGTTCTGAAAACCTGGATCAGTTTTGATCATTAAAAAAAAAAATCATTTGGTACTGTCTGGCACTTCAATTGAATAGATAGCTTTAAAAATGTGACCAAAAAGCTGTTGGTTCATACTCATGAAAGAATCCTATCTTCTGCATTAAAATTGAAATATGATTTCATGTTGAACAATTTCTTAGCTATTTTAGAAATAATTTGTCCAATTTTCTGACAATTTTCTGTAATTCATTTTCCTGAAGTTTCTGCTATATTTGCACCTCAGCTGATTTCTGCCTGCAATTTATATAGTTGTTCACAATCACAACCAATTGCCATCCCCCTCCCCCTCAACTAGCGCATAGTACTACAGGTTTGTACTCAAGATTCAAGAAGAATTTGGAGTTAGCTTGTCAGAAGAACACATACCCACATATGTAGTACTAAAGTGATTCAGACATGACATCCCTTGATACTATCCAGCTGCTTTAGTGGTACTTTGTATTGCTCTTGTTTAATTCCCCATAGTTTCTTTAAGAACTTGCCTTGTGCTTTCCTCCTCCATTCACAAATGCTACTCTGGATAAGTACTCTGAACAACTCACAGTCCATGAATACCCATGCAACTCTCCGCGAATTTGTTAGAGACCTCTTCAGAATTTCTTTCAAATCCTTCTACTGAGGAACAATGCCATGAGGTTATCTCCTCTGAGGTCATTAATCCAACCACCTGCCATTGCACTGTGTCCTCTTCCCTGGTTCTTTCCTTTCAAATTTGTCAATCTGCTTAAAGTTTTTGATCATATTACTTGTATTGGATGACCATATCACCTTGGCAAACTAATGGTCATGATAGTAAGATTATCCATCCCTTGGTAATACATAACAATTTTCTAAACAGAGGCAGTTATTAATCCAGCAGGAAGTAACTTAAAAATGCCAACTGAATTTACTTCTCTCTTACTTTTCTCTGTCCATCTATTCCTTCCTCTAGAATTTGTTCTAAAGCTTTGCAAGTTCTTCAAAATGGTTCTTGTCTTAATGTTCTCCTCCTTAAGTAGATGTCTTTTATTTGTATTTTGTGCACCAACCACCCATCTAGTAGGCTAATGTATTAAAAAACCCCAACAAACCTACTTATTAATGGAGTTGCAGCTTCCTCCTAGTTGAAATCTTCAAGAGTCGTGGCAGCGAGTATTCTCAAGAAGCACAGGGGTCAAGATGTAGGCCACTCTGATAGCTCAGAGATGTGCTTCCATGTGATGAAGTGAAATATTTTGTTCAACTCAAACATTTTTCAGCAAATTGTTTCCTACAAAAAGTTACTTCTGTTTTAGTTAAGACCAGGTACATGTGTTTTGATTTTTCATGATCAAGCTAAAGAATCAATTATTCACTGAGATTTTATTTGAATCATAAATGTAAAATCTGGTTCTTATCTATCAATGCAAAATAAATAAAATTATAATTCACTTCCCAAATTATTGTATGTGACTGTGAGCATATACAGATGTATAATGTAAAGTTATTTTCAGAATTATAATTTTTCTGTTGAAAATATTTTAACGTGATGTTTGAGAGAGGAAGCTTATAGCTGCCTATAAATCTCTGCATTAACTGACTCTAGAGATCTTAAACTACTAAGGACCTCTCCATTTCTACAAAGAGAAGTGACTAAAAAAGAAATTCTAGTTCTACCACTCCCTTGTCTCCCTACAGGATTTTATTACTCAAAGGAGGATTGATACCCGAGATGACATTTTTGTTCTGTCCCTAGCTGAGATTACTGAGTTGTGATGCTTGGACTAGTGCAGACTGAGTTCATCAGTCCTCTGAAATTCCTCTCCTGTTATCTCATTGGTGTCAAATATTGTTCAGAAATCAGTTCAGGTGACTTATTATATGGGAACATTTATTATGTATTTCCCCCCAAAGATCTATAACAGTTCTCTTTTCCACTATTATGGTCGCAACTTTTGTGTTTTCACAATGTCATGGGTTAGCACTGGCCAGATGTTAGTGCACCTATGAATATATGTTTTTTCTCTAACAACTCCTGTGGGATGTGATCAGGAACAGAGCAGAGCAGGCTTAAATCTTGAAAACAAAAAAAAAACTCACCAAAACTTTATTAATTACATAAGAACAGGGACAGAAATACTCTTAAACACACACAGAGACAGAAATAAAAACTTCTTAGAACATTTCTTCTCTCAGTTTTTACTTCCCCACTTATCACTTTTCACAGACTAACCTTTGGGTTTTAAATCAAACAATCACTACTCAAAAAACTAATCTTCAATTCAGAAAGGGAGAGAGGAGTCTCTCTCGCACCACAGACTGTTCTTCAGAAAACAGGGGTCTACCCCTTATGTGTTTCTATGTCACCTATAGCACCGCCTGGAGAAGTCTGCTAAGGTGACACTCTATTTTTCCTATGTCCAGCGCTCTCACTGCTGTCTCATAGGCCACAACTACATACAGGGCTTTTTAAGGATGCTGCATGCCGAGCTCTCCCCTTTTCACCCAGGGGCCGGGGTTCCAGGAGCAGGTCTGCCCTGAGGGCAGAGGGCACCACCTCACCCTCCCCCTCTCTTCTCTGCTCGCTCCAACTCTTCAAGTGCCAGTCACTGTAGCAAAAGCAAGGGCAGCTGCATCTACTCAAAAATGCAGTTTATGTTCAAAAGAGACTCAAGTTCAGTCTATGGCTGACATTATGCAAGAAAAGTCTAGCTCTAAGGCTACTCCTCTCATTCTTCTATCGAGTTCCTTCTAATCATGCTTTATCATCTCAGTCTCAGGCCGCTTCCCTCTCTCCGAAAACCACCAGTCATGAGAATCAATGTCTAAGAAAAGTTTCTTTCTGCCAAGCAAGGGTTAACAGTTTCTTCTCGGCAGGGTGCAGGCTCAGGCACTCCCAGGCTCCACAACTCCCACGTGGCTCGGCACCTTCTCCCGGAGTTTGGGGGGGAGGAGGGGGGTAAGCACACACAGAAGGCACTTCCACAGTTTTCCACCCCTCCATCCTGGACGGGGCAGTTCAGTTCCAGTCCTGTCTCCTCTCTTCTCCCCCCCGGGGGCTCCGGCTTACCTGAGCTGACTACGTGTTTCCCCTCCCCCACCCAGCCTCGTGGCCCGGGCAGGGGAAGGAGGCCTGACAGGTCCCTCTGCTGAAACCGGGATCTGAAAAGAGGCCGAACCCCCAGACTCCTGCTTTTAACTCTTTGTGTCCTCAGAGGCGTGTCCAAACCTCCGAGTGACCAACCCAGGTGCCAGCAGAAAAGCTGATCACTGATTGGACTGCCCACATCCCCCTGGAAAAATTCACCTCCCCCCCAACTACGACACACAATTACTTTCCTGTCTAAATCCTTTTGTCTAAAGAATCTAACATCTAAACAGGAAACAAGAATTCCAGAAGTAGCATGCCATGAATATTGCACAGTAAAATAAAGGAAAACTTATAGCATAGACCCTCACAGTTACTGCTCTAGCTTGTAGGTGCTGCAGCATATATTTTCTGCAGAGCATCCTGGTCAAGATTCTCTGCTTGGAAGCACAAATGAGTGTTTTGAACACAGATATTTAACATTACTTCAAACAATGTGCTGGAGGGAAATACATTTTAACGTTTAAGTTCATGTGCATTTGAAAGCAACAATAAAATCTAACAGAGACAGAACTGCAAATTCAATGCAATACATAGGGCATTCCATGTTTATATCCTTAAAAACTTTTAATTAACAGGCCATTTTAGATATTAACAGCCAACTTCTTAAAGATGTTTATAGTATCTAAGTATATAAAGATTAAGAATCCTGTACTTTTTTTTTTTTTTTCTTCCAAGTAGCAGAACATTAAAATAACATAAGCATGAAAATTCTGGGGTAAGCGAATCAGTTGCACTGCAGTTGAATTCATATTCTGCCCTTAGAGAGAAGGATATAATTTACTCTGTACTGAGCCATTATGTTGTATGCTTCCAGAAAATACATGTATGCATACTTATTAACATTTTATAATTCAAATTTTTATTCAAATATAAATCGCTCTGCTGACTGCATCTATTTCTGTCAAACACACAGATACTTCTCTTTATGATGCCCTTCCTGCACCAGAGATCCCTGAGCTAATTCGTGACACTTGACATTAATCACATGCTCAGATCAACAAATACTTTGCTTTCATATAAAAACTAATTTAGAACATATTTCTAAATTATGGCTTGTTATTGCAGTCAATTTAATTAGCTAGTTAATGACAATATCTGTTCATAATCCAAGTAGTCAAAAATATCAAGTTCAGTAATTAGACCATATAATTTCTTAACAACTCAATCTTATAATGGAAAAGTGCTGTGCTTTGAGTCAATTTGCTTCTAATACTCTTCTATATTCAAAATTAGAAATTCCTAGGTGTATTCCTTTGACATTCAAAGCTTGGAAAAAAAATTGGGTTAGAAAACCCAGCTCCCCTCTGTATTCGACATTAAATTGCAAGTAAGTTACGTTGCATTGTCTATCATTTTTCCAGACCTTTCTGAATGTGTCCTATTTATCTAAATACTGGGCTGAAGAATCTACTATAAAACAATTGCAAACATTTAATCTTTGTTAGACAACTGTAATGATAAAACAATTACAGACTACTGTAGCAAGTAATATTAGACCATGTTATCAACACAGACACAGAACATTATTTCAAAGGATGTGACAAAGGAAAGCATAGTTTAACAGTTAAGACAGCTTTAAAAATTCCCCACAAGCCTAACAAAGACAGTACCACAAATCCAAACTGACACTTATAGTAACCCATGGCAATGAAAAAAATCCTGTCAAAAAAGCATTAGAATAAGCTAATTTCATTTCTCCCAGCTGCCTGCCTTTCAATTCTTTATTCCTGCTATCAGGTTTGAATAAATTTCATCTCTCACACTACAAGTAATGAGCAGGCAATGACTTATGAAGCAAAGAGACCAAGTTGAGACAGAATTAGAATACAATTTTAATGAGACAGAGCTGAGAAAGTGGAAGTGTTACTCTTTTGACAGACTTGGCAAAATACCCAACATTATTTCAAATGCTCTTTCCTCTCTATAGAGAAACTGTCATTTTTTTTTAAATGGGATGACTCAGGAGAATACTTTTAGGAGTATATTGTTAATGTGATTTAAGTGAAGAACAAGTTATTAAAGAATTTGCTTCATAGAAGACCAAATAAGACTGAAATTAAAATACATTATAAGTCACATTGGATGACAGGGAAACACAGGAACTTGTGCTCTGCTGGTATCCTTCTAGAGGACCAGTCTTTCCAAAACTGTTCTGTGTCCATCTTAATACACTACATCATCATTCAGGTGTCTAGAGATGGAATACTCATAATTATGTCCACAAGAGTTAGGGTTTTCTAGGTCTGATGACTCTCTGTCTCTAGCACCACTCCACACCAACAAGGTCAAAAGGGGAGGCTAGCAGAAAAAAAGAGTCAAAAAGGCAAACAAGCTCACAAAAAAGTTATTTTATGAAACAAGCAGAAATTCATCCCAAGATCTAACCACAAAAATAGATACATTTAATATGAGAATGAATTATGACATTCAAAAAAATGACAGGAGACAATGAAGCAGAATGGCTTTGAACAGAGTCAAAAATAAATAAATGTATTTTACACATATTACAAAACAAAATGAATGACCTGAACAACATGTTTTTTTCTATTAACTTTGCCTAAGTCTTATAACCATATCCTTTGTGCCCTTCCTTCAAATGTTATGCAAAAACCATCTGCCAAATTGATCTGTTAATGGAACAAGTGGAAAAAATAGTAACTATATAAACAATAACTGTATTATATATGTACTGTTTTATTTCCTACTTTAAATCCCTATCTAAACAATGCTGTTCTCACACATGCCTGTTCCATTCCTCTTTTTTACCTTAAGCTAACACCCAAATTTAGAGAACAGGTTAAGCCTGCTTGTTTCAGGTGCCTGAGATTCTGTCTATGCTGCCTTATCCTGACAAACCTGAGATCATCCTGGTTACACTCCAAGATAGCTGGAGGCAAACCAGCTCTGATCTAAAAATTGTGTAACTGCTTTAGTGCCTCTTAGTAGGGCTTATTAGCTTGGGCTCAGAGCCATGCTAATGTGGTTACACAGCTTCTAGTCTGGACCAAGTTCAGGTCTCGTTGGTTTGGAGAGAGTTCTTTTTTGCCTCCTTTCAGTTGTGCAGACACAGTCTGACAAAACCACCCTTTGTCACTTCTTAGCACACAAAACCTGGCTCATTCTCACTTAAAATTGGTAAGAATGAAAATCTTTTACAAAGTATATTAAAATAATGTAATGTTGGGAAACAAATTGCAAGTCATACCATATAAAAAGGTGCATAGAAAGGGCATACAGAAAAACAACCCTCAGTTGCAGCATCACAAATTTCACAAAAATGCAAGTATGAACAAGTAGTATCTTTCATCAAAGCATGGTTCTACTTTTCCCACACTAAAATAAAAAAAATTTACAGTCTTGAACAAAGCATAATTCAATATTTCTTATATACAGTTTATGCACCCAAGATAAACAGTTTTAAAGGATATGATGAAGACATGCATCCTCTGTATGAGGCAAAAGGTTTAGGGTAGGCTGTACAAATTTAAGGCCTCTTCATTCAAAACGGTAGTACTCTTTCTCCTTTATTTACCTGAAACCAGTCTGACTGTTCAAATGGGTAAATATTGACAGATATGCTGTTGAGGCTGAAGAAGTTTTATTTTATTACATGTGTTGCTAGATGCCAGAGTTATGCAAGCCAGAAAGAAGACAGTCATCTGCCTCCTTAACCTTACAGAAGAGCTTTTGACTGGTTTGAGTGTGTATTCTTGGAAATGCAGCAAGTTGTACAGGCAGTCAGTAATTTTCTTTTATGAGAGTACTCTATTGAAAGTGGCTGAAGATATCACATTTTCATTTTTTCCCTGAAACATCCTTCCCAGAAGAATTTTCAATGCCATCATCTCAGCTACTTGGAGCAAAGTGCTTTCTGATTTTGCCCTTGTGTTTTCAGTACTTTCTCCAAATACAGAGAATTGTGTACTAACTCTGTTCTCGGAAACCTGATGAAATCTGATTTGTTTTTGTTGAAGAAAACCAGGGAGAATTCTGAGAAGGGAGACAGCAGACAGTGTGAAAGGTAAATATATTGTATAATAAGACGGTGGAGATTTACTTCACAGAGATATTTATTTTGGCTTCGTGCTTAGTAGTAATCTTCATTCTGAGCAAATTATACCCACAGATAGTGTATGCACAGACATATTTTTGTGAAAGGGCTAATGAACGGTGTGATGGGAAGGGCATTGTTAACTGGTCCTGGAGAAGGGATGCTACATCTCACCTGGTAGATTGGAGAAGACCCTTGAGTGGTCATTACACAGACTTGCTTGCTCAAGCTGCTCATTCCAGAGAATAGAAACTCATTTTACCACAGCTGTCAGAAACCCTTATAGCCAGCCAATCGATTAGATCAGCCTGCAGAAGATAGTTATCTACTGGTGTACAAAGCACCCAGTTCCCAACTCTGCCTTAAACAAAATCAGCAATGCAGATGATCTAATCTGGATTAAGAAAAGTCTGAGAGAGACAGCATTATATACAGCTGCAACATATTAGATATTAGATTTTCTGGTGAGAAATACTCTGGAATAAATATGAAATATGTCTAACTGTGTGAAACCACCCTGAAAGTCAAAAACAGTGGCAACTTTTTTCATATTTTCCATTTTTTCCCTTTTCCTTTTGCCATAAATTGTTTAACTTTACCCTGCCATGGTGCTCTTACCTTGCACGATGCAACAGTCCTGCCTGCCAAGCAGACACGTTATAGTTTGATGTCTGACATGACAAAGGAAAAGAAAAGCACATATTGCCTCAGGGCCTTCTTAAGGCAAAACGCTTTCTTAATCTTAGCCATAGGAATATAGAAGAGTCAGAGAAGAGTTACGAAATAGTAAATGGTAAACAGTGTAGAGGGAAAAACTGCAGCAAACCCATCTTCTAGATCTTTAGCCTTTGGGAACCTGAGGGTAGCTACTTCTGGCATGTTTTGTTTACTAACCCTGAGATAACCTGATTATATGTGCAGGTCCTTAAGCCATTCTGAAGTTTGCATTTGCTCCTCAGCTGTTTCTGAGCAAACAGCGATTTGTGCTGTCCCAAGACATTCCTGGTAAAAAACTTACTGAAACAATCATCCCAGAGGCAGTGATCCTCCAGACCTATCCACGAGGTCATTGCTGTGAGGTGGTTATAGTCACAGCCTTGCACTCACAGCCTTCTGGTGTGCCCTCTGACAATGGGGCTGAGACAATGTCTGTGTTTGGAATGTGTCCTGATGGCTTGACCAAGGCACGGGATCCTCATGTCAATGGGACAAGCCCTCTGCAAAGACTCAGAGAATTTATGGTTCAGTGATTCTGAAAGACAATGCAAAGCTTAGAATATGAAGTAAAAAAGCCAACCTGCAAACAAATAAATAAGTAGCTCCTCATAACAAACAAACCCCACCCACAAATAAAGCTGGTTTTATGTGTTATTTCTGTTGTATTTGGTTTTCTATCAATAATTATTAGTCTCTAGAATTCCTTAACAAAGTTAATAAAACCAGTAAGATCCTATGATAAGTTCTGTCCTACAGTATCAGAAGATATATCCATGTTTCTTCCATTTACAGTATATCATAAATGTCAACATTTTTAAAATCCTTTTTTTTATTCAAGCTTTCTTTTTCCTTCTAGTCTTGGAACTATACAAAGCTGAAATATACAGCATTTGTATGGAAGAACATAGAGAGACTAGAGAGAAGAAAAGGTCTTACACAAAATAAAAGCAATATAGTGTCTGAAAAGGTATCTCACAAAATATTTTCTCTTCTCAACAGGTTTGTTAGTTGCTTTTCAAATAAATTCCTGCAGCCTGCTGTGTCTTTAAATTCCACACATATATAATTAAATCAGATAAAACTGTATGAAGACAAATTTAAGAACCACAAAAAAATTAAAAGTATGAGCAAATTTCATTGTACTATTGTATTTTTTATTTTTTCATATATTAAAAACAAAACCAAACAAGCATTGTCTGCTTCCCACAATTACTGACTGTCTAGATTTCATGAAGAGTATGACAACAAAGTCATTCTGCATGTGTTAAGCAAGTTTTTAACTGAAAACTAACAGCAGCAAAGTACCTGATTACTTCTGAGTAAGAAAATGCCAAAAATATGTGAAGCAAAATTGGTTTTCTTTCCTCCTTTGTCCTCCTCACTGCCTCTGTTTTTCCTATAGTGATTACTTCCTGCCCATTTTTCCAGTGTGTAAAACATCTGTGATTTGCTGCAAGCAGTCCCTATTTATATTGAGAACCACACAGCTGGTGAAACTGAAAAAAGAAAAAAAGGCAGGCAGCAAAGCATGAGTGTTATCCCATGACCCTGGAGGGTCATTTTACTTGTTATTGCACAATGCACGTGGGAAGGCTTCCTATGAAAAAGCTGTGCATAGCCAGCAAGCAAGATATGACTTCCTTTTACCACAGAAAAATGCAGCTTCATTAAATAGTTATTTCCCTGAAGTAAATATCTTTACGAATAATTGATTATGTTAAATCTAGAAAGAGGCCATGTTCAACAACTGCTTAATACAGTGTGAATTTTAAAGTACGCTTTATGAGATGTGAATTTTTTTTCACAGTTATCATGTGAGCACAAACTCATTGTCATGACTTTCATGCCTAATATCAGTACAGCTGTCAAAGCATGGTAATTCCCAACCAAAATGAAAATGAAACCATTTCACTCTGAGCAAATGTTATCTGTTACTACAAGAATTCTAAATGCAATTTATAGTCAACATTCCTCCACAAAACCAAACCAAAACAAAACCCCAAACAACCCTCAAAACAAACAAACAACCTTCCCTCAAAAGATAACCAAACAAAAAAACACCCAAAAAAGGATATACTTTAATATCACATATTTATGTTCTTTGTAAAGAATTTAGGAATTAGATTAAGATAATTCGCTGGATCTAACCATAGCTCACCAATTCATGCCAGTCTTGTTTCTTCTTCTGAGTCATATTTATTAGGTTCATTGAATAAAATGTCTGTAGGCTCTTCCTTAAACTGGATATTTATTTAGCTGTTTCAGATCTGCCCTTTTCACTTCCCCCCCCTCTACTCTTTCCAATGCAACTCATTGTGAGAACTAAAGCTGTGAAGCATGAAAGATTATGTCCTGATACAAGGCAGTACTGGAGTTTTAACCTTCAGTGCTAATAAGATGGGTCCTTAATTGTCCTCCCAAGTGTCTGCAACAAAGCTAATTTCAGAGTGCCAAAGATAACCCCTGTAGGTGACCTAATTAAATTCTTAAGAAAGATATTATTTTTAAGATAAGGTGTTTGAGCTATTAACTGCTTAAAAATGCCTGGAAATGAGGCATCAGCAATTCCTACTCAGTCAGAATTTTCCATTTGTGTCAGCTGTGTGCACAAAATTAGAAAAAGTGGACCATTTATCTTAATTTATTATGATTCACCACAAAGTTCTGTAACAACCAAAATATTTGTTTCATGAAAACATATCAAATTGTTTAAATATACATAGTGTATATTTTCTGTATTAATTAAACACATAACTGAATACACAGGGTGAATTGATATGTTCAAAATAAAATTAGAGAAATTAAAGATGGGAACTGTCTTCCCTCAGGTCAAGTAATTGCAAAATTATTCATGTCAATTCATTAGCATTATTGAAAGCATTCCCAGACTGACCAAATCTCACTATAGTGATAGTGTATCTTACTCTTACCAGTGTTGTCTAGAGTGCTGATTTCAAGCCTTTGTAATATGTGTGCAGAATGCTTCACCTAATGTTGAACTAATATTTGGAACTCGTATTGGGAGAATTTAAAATTTCAGTTGTCTAAGAGAAAAGCAATTTTTTTGCAATGAGCGTCAGGGTGTTAAAATAAGGAGAGAAGCCTTTCCTCAGACAAGGTGGGATTATTCTGAAGAGCCGAAGAAGAAAGAAAAAAGCCCAAGGACAGCTTGAACAGCTTTCAACCATCAAGCCAGTGTGCCTGTTGTTAGATCAGTTGCTAACAGTGGCATGTCTCCTTTGTAGTAAAGGAAACCCACAGACATCTTAACTTGCTAAACTAGCCACAGTTGTCGTTTCATGCAAGGGAACAAGGGAGTGGAGAAATGGAGAAAGTATAAAAAATTAAAAAGAAGAATAAGTGTCCTACAAGCACTTCAAACCTCTAAAGCAACCTGTTTTCTGTAAATATTGTACATTTCACTGACTTTGAACGTTGCAGAAAATGCATCCCATCTGGCAGGTTTTCTCTGAAGCAAAAAATACAGTGTTCCCCAAACTCATTCCTAAAAAGGCTTCAGATTTTTCACACTTAGATGGATTTTTTCTTTTCAATATATTCTTTTAAATTCTAAGAGGCCCCAGTGTCTTTGTTTTTCCCCTATCCTAAAATAAAGAATTATAACAATGAATGCTTATACCCTATGTAAAAAGAGTGTGAATGTTTCTCTTTTCGGAGCATTTCTAACATGTTCCAACTTACTTTAAAGTGTGCACATTTTAAAAGCAAATATGCTAATAAGCACATCACTTTTGATTGTATGTGTAAATCAAGAAAGAAAGTCCTTCATGAAACTCCTTTAACTTGCTGCATAAGAAGAAAACAGAGCTGAATGAATTCTCTTGCTTGAGTGCTAAGCAATAAGGTTCAACAAGGCTAATAGGAACTAAAGACTCTCAGTCACCTCAGAGAATCACGTGTTTTGCAGGACCAGACTAACACAGCAAGCAGGGGTAACAGAGATCCTCTCTATCTTAGAAGAAGAGAGACTTGTAGTTGGGTTTCCTGTGCACACACTGGCCTTTGCAATCCCTTGGTCCATAATCAAAACAGTGCTTGGCAAAAGGCACTGGTTCATGAGCCATCCTCGTGCAAAAGCCCTGCTTGCTGTGAGTCCTGCTGGTCATGCTTCACTGGCAGCTGATTTTTACCCTCTGAAGGGAGGATTCGGTGCAAAAATTCTCACAACATTCCTAGTTTTGCACTTAGATTACAGTCCTTATTTTAACTAGTAGAGATTATCTGTGACAATTTTTAACTGCATCAACTAATACACTGAAGAGTAAACAGTTAACAAAGGCTAAAGCAAGAGTTTTCAGTTGTGTTTTTGATAATTCAAATGCAATTAATAAAATGAAGTTGGGATTATTCATTTCTTTTAGCATTACTTCTATAGCACAGCTCAGTTTTGCAATTCTGTGGTGTTTAGGTATCCACATGCTTTCTTCACAGCCTTCAATTCCCACAACTTCTTCTAAGAGGTGATTAAAAAAATCCATTTTCAAATGTGAAGTTAACAAAACCATAAACTGAGGCTCAAAAGGGCTCCCTTTACTGAATTTGTTAAAGTCACATCAACTTGACAAGCAGGGGTCACTGAAGTTCAACCCTCAAATGTTCACATCCCTGAGGAGAATGGGACATTATTAATATTTTTGTATAGAAGAACTCCGAGTGAAGCAGACTCTCTCAATGATGAAATGAAAAGGGTATTCCACTGTGTACTGTGAAATATATTATGTATCTTCCACATAGCTGGTTGGGGATCAACTGCCAGCTTCTTCACGGTGTGAGCTCTTGATTGAAGCACCAGCTGTGTTCAAGGGATTGAAAGAGACCTTGAAAATGGCAAAGCAAGACCCAGCATTCAGAGCTGACAAAACAAAACTGACAAGAGAGGCAATAGCTATTCTTTCTGCCCGCTCATCATAGGAAATGTCATTGAAAAGAAAAAAGAATGAGGAAAGGGGGTGGGAGAAATCAAACAGAGGTTGTAGTATGATTTGAATATGCTCTTCTGTTTTCTCACTCTTCCTCTTTTTTTTTTTTTTGTTTTGTTTTGTTTTGTTTCTAATTAAAAAAAAAATATAACTTAAAGCTTGAAATAAAATTAAAATGCAGAAGACAGATGAGAAAAAAGCCTCTCTCTGTCAAAAACATTCAGGAAGATTCTTGTTTGCTGCTTGTGAGAATTAGAGCTAAAAGAGGTCATCAATCTGTGGTGGTAAGTCAGGTATAATGTAGAAAAAAAATATAAGCCTACTGTATTATAATGTTCACTATAGAATTAAATTTGTAAGGAAGCTCTGAATCCTGATAATTCCTACTAGAAAAAAAAAAAAGAAACCACCAAAATAATCAGCTGCTATTTAAATATAACTCTCCACTTAAAGTACATCTGAGTTACTTATAACTCCTAGGAACTTGGAGTGGTGTATTTTTGGAGGGCAGGAAGTACCTAAGGTCAGTATCCATCTGTTATGTAAAGACACAGAAATGTGCTTTCGACTTTCAAGACTTTAAATTTTTTTTTCCTCTCTGTAACTTTTTTTTTAAAATGTGTGCAAGCCTGTTCTTTGGCAGGCAAAGTGTTGAAATGTCAATTGGTATCCCCTGGAGACTTCATTTCCACTGTCTGACACTGCCAACATCATCATGTGGTTCAGGGTTTATCTTTCCTGCTGTGACTGAACTGGAAAATCTAAATCAGCCCTGTAAAAAAGGTTGAGCAGAGGCCAGCTGTAATCAGATAGAAACTATATTTTTTGACCAAAAGATTGGAGGAAGGAGCAGGGGAATCATTTAAAACCCCCCCTACATAGGTAGCTAATCTCTTAGACTGGCTACGTACAACATTGTTTAATAACCAGCTTAGCAGGTAAATGAGAGAGGGGAAAAAAGTACTGTTAGAAAGGCAGTGGTAAAATCTTACCAGAGCTTATGTCAGAAGCATACAGACTTTCGGGGGTAAAAAGAGGTACCAGAGAAAGGTTCAGAGGAAACTGAGAGGATATTTCAAACAATTTTGCATGTGACTGTCATCACTTATCAGCCTCTGTGGTCAAGTGAACAGGTCACTAGATGGGGAACTGGAGAAATTTATACTTTATCTCTGGTTCTGCCACTGATCTAATCAACATCAGGTCAAGATTCTTCACCACTCCCCCACCCCCACCCCACCCCTGCCCTGGCCACCTTATAATGCTTTTGTTCACAGGCTCCCTGGAAAAGAAGAGTTCTGTTTATAGCAATTTTGTGCTCTGTCTACCTTTTCAAGAGGAGAGTTTCTAGGAAGGCTCACTCCTAACACAAACAATTTAGCAATTATAATGCATTTCAAACACAGATTAATAGTTCCACTGTGATACCAGTGTGACATTTTTCTGTGTTTGGTTTGCAGGCCAACACCTTTAACAGCATATTTGTTCAGCGAAAGATAGAGTGCTAGTCTACAGGGACTAGAAATGGCTTTGTCATTTTCTAGATGACAGCTCTTATTTTCCAATGCTTTCTGGCAGAAGAATTACCATTAGCCTTCCATCTTTCTCAGCAAGACACTTGCTTATCTAGCTGCTGGAAATGCTTTTGTTTAAAATTCCTCTCGTATAAGTACCATGGTTAGAAGAAAGGCTGCTTGGTTTACAAAACAAGCTCATGCTGCACTCTCTCTCTGATGCATCTGTAGCTGAAAAAAGTCAAGAAATATCTGAGGAGCAAAAATCCAGTTATTAGTCATAAGACTTTTTGTTGTTAGGATAAAGAAAAGCCATCACTTGTGCTAAGGGTTAAACTTTTGCTTCCTTGTTTGCAAGGATGTATAAATGTGTCAATATTCGAAAGTAATACACGGAAATTTGAAGCTTAGGCATATTGGAGTTGATATGACTATTTGGACTCAAGGAGAAGCAGGACCTAATCCACACTAGATGTTTCAATTATCAAGCAAAGATAGTATAATAAAATTGCACAAGCATACTCAAAGACAAATTCAGATAGAGTATAGGTTAAAAAGAACAATTGCAATGATCACCTCTGTGCTTGTCTGAACCTGAAGGCATTCTGTGCAGTAAAGTATTAATTTACAGTATCACTAACCTTTCTAGTTTCCTTCTTTTGAGACTAGATGGTAGCTGATAAATCACCAGGAAATAAAAATAAAAAAAAAAAAAAAAAAAAAAGAAAAAGAAAAAGATCTTCCTTGTTGGTTTGGTCCTCTCGAGATGTATGCAGGTTTTGGAAAGTATAGTATGAATAACCCATTGTGACAACTCTTACTCAGTCACTCAGTACCTGTGCTTCAGATAATGTTACCCTAGGATGACATTTACTGTAAACTGTGGTTTGTCAATAAATCAACACAATTGCTGATTTGAGAGCAAGCATTGTGGGCAACAAGAAAAGCAAAATTGACTGAAGGAGCAGTGGGTAAAAACTAGAAATTCTCAGTCTCGATTTCTTTTGTAGTGAAGGATGACAATAAAGTGGGCTGAAACAGATAGAGCTGTATTTGTGCCTAATGCACAACAACACTAATTTATGATGGACAGAATAGTTCCTGGCAAAATTAGAGTTACTTAAAAGGGTCATAGTTCATTACTTCATTCTCCAAATAAATCAAAGGCAAAAAAGATGAAGTCAATCCAGAACATTTACAATTTTAGATTTTTTTTTAATAAAAGAGCTTTTCTGCAGTACGCCAACAGCTACAAACTCGCTTTATCATCACAGAAATGCAATTTACAGCACATAACTATAAGTCATCTATAAGTAAAGAGGCTTCATATTATTTATGTAGGAACCATAAATAGATCTCAAGACAAGGGAGCTTATTTTCAATCTCATAGAAAGGGCAAACCTTTGGAATCTACATATTCACACACACGTGCAAAATCACAGTTACATTAGTTCTGAAAGAAATAAGGGTCTTCCCCTCTGCCCACGGAACTCCCCAGGAAAACAGCATGTCTTCTTCAAAAAGCTCCTCCTTGGTGGAGTTCACTGCTTGCCCCAGATGAAAACTGTTGGTGAAATCTCTTTCAGAAAATAGAAAGTACAAAAACTGGTTCCAGCAACTCACTGGCTTAACAAAACTGTCTCTGTGTGGCGTCTTCAGCTCTGGGAAAGATTTTGTGTTTACAGCAGACTTTTTACAACAAGGTGGAGTTAATGGTTTGATTTGAGGTGCATTTTGAATCTGCCTCATTTAGCCTCTGCCTGAATTTGAGAGGGGTTGTACATCTTTCACATAGTCAGCTGGATGCACAGCACAAGCATGCACAACTTTCTGTCACTGAAAAAAAAAAAAAAAAAAAAAAAAAAAAAAAAAAAAAAAAAAGAAAGAAGGAGGACACACAATATGAAACTATGAGAAATAAAAATGATTTGGGATTTTTTGCCAGCCAGAGTCTTGTTTTACTCTAAGTCCTTCTGAAAAGCTTTAGTTGCTCAGCAGCTGCCCCAGCTACATCTTTGACCCTTGCTGATCTTTCTGAGTACCATTTTGTCGGGTTCTCCCTTGAAATCTACTATTCAGCTGTTCTTTGGTGTATTTCTTTCTTCAATACATGGTATTTAACAGCTGTGATTAATCAACTTTTCCAAAGCTAAGTATTGTTTGCTTTAAACATAAGGAACAAACCAAGAACAAAAGAAACAAGCCTCTTGTAGATCTCTAAAACCACTAACTGCTCAGCATGTCTGAACAGGAACAAGGGAGAATTTAGCTATTCAGTCAGATTTCCAAGCGGGGTAATTCTACAAGGGCTCTCCGTATTTCTCAATAATTCTCCACTTATCTGATAGGCTGCTCAGTCTCCAGATGGCAATTTTTCCTTTCTTTTTTTTTAGCTTGTTCTGGGCTGTGCCTCCCCTCATCAATCAGCAGACCTGTTCCCTGTGTAACTGAGGACAATCTGCTTAGCTGTTTCAGTCACAACAGAGCATCCACTGCCCTACCTGTATTTCCACCTTCACAAACCTGCAGTTGTTTTAGAGATGGTGTGCCCATAGCAGTTTAAGAACACCCATCTCTGTGAATCTGGGGATTTCTTCAGAAATGTAGCTATGTCCACAGAAAAAAAGCAATAATGAATTTGGAAAAAAACCCTCATCTTCACATCGCTGGTAGTTACTCTTTGTTTTTTTTTAATTGCTAGCATGGTTACTTCATAACACATCCATCCTCTCTTAATCAGATATTATATTTTTTTTCTATTTTTTTCTTTTTTTTTTGATAGTTAGGACCTCCTTTACCTGGGAAGTTTGACAGTGTGTGTGTCAGGACAAGCTTTTCATACACACACACACACATATATATATATATAAATATATCTGCTCCCTTGTGAAGAGGTTATGGAAATACCCCAGGTCATCACCTACAGAGTGATGAGGTTCTGTAACACCTCTGTCCTTGTTATGTCAGAATTGTTGATTGACATTAATTGCTACACTTTACCTCTCTGAACACATCCTCTCTCTTTTCCAAAAGGCATTGAAATTTCCACTCCAGCTTTATGGATTTGTAACCTGTGTTTCTCAATCATAGGTTATCATGGCTGGCAGAAAAACCCTTCTAAACAGAAGAAAATAATAGAAATGGGGAAATGAGGTTTTCTGCCTCAACTGAAAATCTCAGTTCAACTGCGGGTCAGAAGTGCTTTACTGATTTGGAATAGGAGTAGGATTAAGATCTGCTATTTATCATGTTTGAGTTTGTGTGCTTCTGTGGGTTTTTCTCTGTTCTGAATTTGATAGTAGTGTCATATTTCACAAACATAGATCAGATCTGTGAGAAAAGCAGTCTTTCTTTTTAGAAAGTACTTACTCAGCCATGAAAGCAGTTGTTCATTTGATACTACACACTATAGTAGAATGCACCTGGGCTCTCCTGGGAAAAATGTCACACAAGAGACCATCTGCTGAAATGTGTAGATCTTAGAGGTTCAGTAAACCCGATGTAAATTTGTTTGTAAATGCACATTGACAAAAACTGATCTCCTTTCAACTGCATTTTACACAATTGAAAATCACAAAAAGGTCTAAATTTTTGATCTAAAAATAACTAATAGCAACTTCAATTTGTTTGTTTCATAGGGACATGCCTTTACAGGCAACATCTATGTTTATGCAAATTCACTTGCCATAATATATTCTGGCATTGCTTAAGTTTAGACAGGAAAATGTAGAATATAGAATAGTGAGAGAATGTCCAGAGCAGTTTTTTTTCTGTGTCACCCTTTCTATTTTGTTCTTTGGGGTTTTCATCCCCTTGCCACCCATTTTTATTTTCTTTTACACAACCTGTTTTCAGTACTTCAGTATTATTGAGATGGATAATGGAAAAGGGATAGGGTGAAGACATTTAATACAAGTTTAGGTTTATGTAGGCACACTCTGTAGACAATCCTGACAATTCCTCTTTTATCCTTATTGAAGGTGAATTCTCATTCACAACTGCTGTTCTAATACGCCCCAGCTGGCTTTAATGGCAGGATTTATAGGGTGTTTCTAGACTGTTGTGGATTGCATCCAACAGGGCCCTGCAGAAATTGTGTGGTGCATCTTAATTTTGTTTTCAACAAGGGCATGAGTGCTATGGTATGGCATAATAGGGGCTATCTTCAAGCTTCAAAATAATTCCTATAAACTATGACGACCTTTTTCTCTCCACCCCCGCCCCCCCCCCTCCACCTCACCTCTGCTTGTGAGACAATTTCATAAATATTTATAGGTAAAGGGCATGGAAGCTACCTTCCATCACCCATATGAGTTTGAGAAGGGTCCCCTCCTTTCCCAGTTACCAGGAATTTAGCAGACTTCCAAATTCCTGCTGTAATTGTTCTAATAGACAGAAATACATTTGAATTTGTACTTTGCATGTACAAAGAATATATGGTTACTGCCTAAAACAGTGACAAAATCAGATGCTTTATTTGTTAGGAGTGTAAGACTACAAAGGAAGATAGAGTCAATTCTGTCCTTATCGCACATAATATTGACACATCAGTTTAGAGTCTATTCATCTGGAGAAGACAAGCGATGATTAAAAACACACCTATTATCCTCGTATCAGGTCAACAGTCAAGGTCCAACACCTTCAACACAGACATTATTGTCATTGCAAGGAATCCAGCTGATTTAAGATGAAAAATGCAGCTGATCATTCTTTTCAAATAGTCATCCTCACCCTGCTTGTAAAGCACATGATAAAAGACAGCAAATATATATTTATCTGAAACACGCCTGATGTTAAGACAACTGATAGTGTACTCCCTACACCATACGACTGTATCTTTAAGGCTACAATAAATCACAAGCATGTACCCATTATGCAGAAGTGGGTGTTTCAAGTTATGGGAAAAGTGAAACGGTAAAAGAAACTTCCAGTAAGGAAGGATTAGTTTTGAAACTCCTTGGGAGTACTGGATTGATGCCTCTTCAGGACAGAACTGCCATTCAGCATTGGGAGAGCAACAGAAACATCTGAAACAACTGAATTCCATATAACCCCGTTTTATTTTTTTTTGGTTGGGTTTTTACTTAGGGGTGTGGTTTGGTTTGGTTTTAGATGAAGAATGTAATTTTATTTCTTGTTTTACATGAATCTGTACTTCTGGCTTGTCTTGCTGAATGTTATTGCCAACATAGAGTGAACCACACAGTGAATGAAACCCAGAACCAGTGCAGTCCAAAATAATTAACACAAGCTCCTATGTGAATTCCCTGCTGTTGTGGCTGAGTGAATAGCTGGTATAAACTGAAGATATTTTAGAATCCTACTAGAAAATGTAAAATAAAAAGGTCTTAATCCTGCTAAGCTTTACTATAGCAAAAAAAAGAGATACTTAGAATTTTTGACAATTTTTTAAAGAAAATTCACCTCATAAGAGTTTGTGAAAGAAGAGAAGCATCAATAAAATAGGAAAATATTATTGAATGCATGGCACAGTAACAGTTTCTAGTACTTTTGTTTTGCACAAACATTTTTGTATATGTGACTTTTGGAACTCGCATAAAAATAAGTCTGAAAGCTCTTTATTTATGTGAATTAATTCAGATTTATTTCTGAAAATAGAACAATAAGGGAAGTAGACAGTTAACTCCAACAGCTCCAGAAATAAACTGACAGAGCAGAATAAAAATTAGCCTAAAGGAGAATATTTCTATGTTTTCACATATCATGGGTGAAATGAAAAACATTTTGGTGTGCTCTTTACCTCAAGAGGTGTTTAGGGAATCAGTAAGCAATCAAAAGGTTTGGGTGTTTAATACACACATGCTCTGAACTGGGAAAAATGATTTCTGAGCTTAATGTTACTTTACAGGCAGACTGCATTAGTTCATCCTATGGTGGAGTATCAATAGAAACTTGCATACATAACAGAGTCACAAATATCAGACTTAACCAAAGTGGCCTTGCACAAATATTCTATTTCTTCATTTTCTTGAATGAAATGGGGATTTGAAGACAATCTGTACTTCAGTTACAATGGATGTGGTAGTTTATCAGATGCATTCCTTTGGGTGGAAGAGGTAAATACATAAACGACTTGTGTAGGATGGATTTTAAAAGGCATTATTTTCACTGTGCTGTGGCAAGGATTGTGTAGGAGAATAAATCCCTCATCACAAACCCTTATGCCTTAAAACATCCTGAACATATTTGTCCTTTTGATATAGCAGAGGTTACCTGCTGAGAAATCAGATTTCAAGATTCAAAAGTCTTCCTACATGAAAAAGTGAAATTTCATTTTTCGTTTTCATCTGGGCACCAACACTGAGTACCCAGCTACATCTCCCCAGGAAACCCAGAGCAACCCAAACACCATCACAGCTGTAAGCTGCCCCTGGAGAGCCCTTTGCCATCAACTTCAACACCTTAAAAATAGGAAAATCACTTATGACCACAAGTGTTTCCAAGCTGAGGATGGGAAGGAGTAAAGTGAGACAAGGCTTCCATTCTTCCATCTCCCGAATGGCTAATTCTTTTCTCTATCAGTGGACTACGAGGAGAGGGGCATCTGTAGTACCTATGCCCTCATATATGTATTTTAACTCCTTCTGACACGGTGATTCATATTATTCACTCACACTGAATCTGCAGGAGGCACCTTTTAATGCTATTAGCTTTTGTGAAGTTTCTCTGCATGTCACCAGAGACAATTACTCTAGTAATTCAAAGGCAACCACCATCTTTTCTCAGGCAATGAGGAATGTAAATAGATGCACCCTCTCTTTGAAAAAGTATCTTTCCAGTGATTAATTATTTAAGTACATTATCAATTATTTAAAATATCTTACATATTAAGCTTGAATTTAGAATTTTGAAATAGCTCAGTATAAATAGCAAGCCATAAATGGAAAAGTTGTTCTCATACAGAGTTTGCATCTTTGCTACTTGCTACATACATATATAGAGCAAAATTGCTATACCTGCTTGCAAAATTACAGCTGTACGTCACTTGTAAATGACAACAGCAATCTATTTCTATTAAATTACCTTTAGTAACTTGCAAATAAGTAATCTTCTGAAAAAAAGAAATAATTACAGCTTCTGCATTTACAGAATCATAGAATATTTAGGAGTTGGGAGGGACTTCTGAAGGCCATTTGGTCCAACCTTCCCACTCAAGCAGGGCCACCTAGAGCCAGTTGCCCAGGACCATATAAGGCAACTTTTGAATGTCTCTAAGGATAGAGATCCCACAACATCTCTGGGTAGCCTCCTCCTGTACTTGGTTACCTAAAGAGTGAAAATGTGTTTTGTGATGTCTAGGGGAACCTCATGTGTTTGATTTTATGTCCATTGCTTCTTTTTCCTTCATTGAGCACTGCCAAAAGCAGCCTGACTCCACTGGCCCTCCATGGAATCAAATATCAGAATGACTGAGGTAGGAAGGGACCCCTGAAGAACACCCAATCCAAACCCCCTGCAATGAACAGGGTGATTGGAATTAGGCCAGAGGACACAATTTTACTGAATTTGACTACATACAAAAATTCTGGAAAAAACTCTATATTTTTGTCTTCTGAAGACAGCTGTTGCTTGTGTTTGTGCTTAGTGCAGAAAAAAGAAAAAGAAAAAAGTTATTTATTCAATATCAAACTTTTTGTGGGTGTTGGTTGATAACTTGGCTATGATGTGAGTACAGTGTGGCAAAGGGGAATGGACAAATTTACTGAATCATTGCTGCTGATCATTGGTGAATCTGACTTTACAGCAAGATATGCTAGCCAGCTTTTTACACAAGTGGGAAACTGAACAGATATATTAGCAAGTGACAAACACATTTTTGTGAAAAACACATATTCTTACCTCAGAAGTCTCATGGCCACAATATGTAAAATAAGGGCTAAAAAAAAATCTCCTATTGTGCCTGTTTCATGTTGTCAAAAATCTCAAAGGCAGAAAGTTTAAATTAAATTTCTTTTAAACAAAAGAAATAAGCCTGATGTTTTCCCCCCCAGGTAGGGAGACATAGTGCAGGTCCCATCCTTTTGGGCGAACACCGTGAAGCAATACACACTGCATGGCAGAAACTGGCGTGTCTGCAATCCCTGGCCAGTGTTCTGTGGTTGGTAAACCATTACACGGATTGATTTAAAAATGTAAATGCGTGAGAGAGAGCAATCACAAGGTAACAGGGGGAGGGGGTGGGAGGACTAAGACAGGCCATATGTTCCTCTCCTCTTTCTGCATTTGCTGCTCTCGTACAGAGAATTCCCTGCTTGACAGATGGAGAGAAGTGTACTTTATGCAAGGTGCAGGCAGTTTTCTCTGTGAAAGCTTAAGAGCTAGAGAACAAAGCAAAGCAATTATGAGTTCTCAGTATAAAAATCTATTGCCCTTATCAGATATATTGCAGATGACTTCTAGAGAAGTACAGAATAAAATAAAACAATCAGAAATATTACTGAGCATTGCAAACAAAGTCTCTTGATCACTGACAATTTCATATTTTAGTTTTAATAGGAAATTGATGGCATGAAGAGAACACTATTGCTCAAGCTGCTGGAAGGAAATAACTTCATTTGTTTTTTAAGATCACTGTTTTGGCAGTTCAAAATTTCTCTTTTTTCTTTCTGTTTGGGTTAGTTTGTTTTTCTTGTTGTTGTTGCTGTTGTTTTAAATCCAGACAGCTACACATCTATCGTTTAACAATATTTGCATGAATGTGTGGAGTTGATAAATTTAGATACTGTGAATGGATGGCAGGTTTTCTTTACCATAAATCCTGTCCTGCAGCAGGCAGCAAGAGAGAAGCATTTTGATAGATAACACAAACTGAAGGTTTTTGATAGATAACAAACTCATTAATCACTGTCCTCTAAGTTCTATAAGAACAATTTAAAATGGACTACATTTGACACTTGTAAAAGTTTCTTGCTTTCAAATCACAGCAGTTATTGCTCTGTGCTTTTTGACTAGGCTGAACAGCCATTTCAGTACGAAAAAAGGATCAGTGGGGGTTAAATTTAGTATGAGACCAGACAAGGAGAGCTTCACAGTGGTATCATTAATGCTCTCTTCCTCTTACCAGAGAACATTGGCAGACTTCCAGTTTATTAAAACAACAATCAAAGGCAGATCTTCTCTCTGTATACACAATGAGTCAAGGATGGATCATTTACTCAAACAGAGCTGTTCGCTGAGGTAGAAAAACAAAAATGCATTTCAGGGGAAATAGATCATGAATGTTATGCAAAAAATGCTCCACAGTTGTGTCTCATACAAAAGCATTCCAAACATTATTAAATACAAACAGAATGCTGCATTGTTTTTCTAAAAGCTTCGAGCACAAGATCAGAAATTAAAGTACCTTTAAAGGAAAAATTGACAACTATTTTTAAAAAGGAGCTTTAATATTTGTAAGTATTAAATTAACTAAAAGTGAAAAAATATATTTGCTTAATTAACTTACATTATAATTAAAAGAAAAAATTAGTAATATGCACCTATATCTATTTACATGGAAAAATATAAGTGTAGGGAGACCATGTGTACAAAGACATGGTACAGAAACATGATTAGTATATATTTTTGCTAAAATAGGGATCAGAATTTTGAGTTTCTATCATGTGAAATAACTCCTTGGCAATGACAGGTTGCAAGTTCATCCAAGAAATCCTTTGGTTCACATTGTGCTTCAGTAAAAATGGGTAAAGGGGAAGAAAAAACAAAAGAAACAGACACAAGATACAGATACAACCCCAGTCCCCCAAAAATAAAAGCAATGCAAAATGGAGTTCAGAGCAAACAGAGTGGAAAACTAAATACAGGGAATGTGAAATTCTGTCCCTATGGAAGTCACTGGGCATTGTGGTGCTGGTTTCAAGGACGTCAATATTCTGTTCAGAGAATAATAATACTGGTAATATGTGAAAAGGCAGAGCAGAGGACAATATTTAAAGACACTTATGCAGATAAGCTGTCTATCATATGTAGGTTATCTTTTGGTGGACAATCTTGTTTGGGAGAGGAAGAGTTGTTTTTCTGTTTTTTATGTGTATTACAAGCTTTTTCAGTAAGAAAAGGAAACATGCTTGTCTTTCTTAATGTCATTGAAATACTGAATGAATAGAGAAGTATTGAAAACATCTGAAACATCATTTCAAAGGGAGAGGTGCAGAGTGTTTGGAAATCTATTTTAGTTACATCTGAATAGGTAGGATCTGAAGAACTCAGCCTCTAGGAGATTAACACAACCCTAATAAAAGCCTTTCCTATTCTTCTAACATCTATGATTACATCTCAAAAAATAATTTTGGGAGTTAAAGAGGATTGTTGTACATCTGAATGGCAGCAAAGATGTAAGGCACACAGGTTTCATACTTGAAGACACCTGTCAGTGGAGCCTCAGGGGGAAGGGTGTGTAAAATCTGCTTTGTTTGCAGCCTGCGTTCGATAAATCCAAATCTTTGATAATGACACAATCGTATTGAATGGTGGCTGTGAGTGAATGCTTGTTGAACTTTTAAGATATGATTCAGCACAGGCACTATGAGAACAGAGCACAATAACATTAAACACCAGATGGCATTTCAAAGCCCATCAGATACACAGATTCCTTTTTCTTCTGTACAAAAGATCGGCAAGGCCTCATGTCTGAAAAAAACCCCATTAAGATAAATGGAGTTGATTTGGTTTTGTCTTGCTAGGGCTATTATAAGAAAGTCATCTGAATGGGTCAAATTACAAACCGCTCTGGATCAAAGGAGAACAACTGCAGTAGCAGGTCAAATTGATCCAAGCTATGTCAACTGGATCAGCATGAAACCTCAAACTACAGTGCAAAAACTCCTTAGCTGTGGGCCTAGACAATAATTAATGCAAGTACTGCCTCTTTCATACTGGAAGGCATTTGCTGAACAGCTTCATCAGAAATTTCTTTTCCAGTTGCCTGAGAGGGAGAGATTTATGAGAGCAGCATTAGGACCCCAGGCTCAACAGGGACAAGAGCCTCTGCAGTCCAAAACGCTCTCTTCAGGGCAGGTGAGGTGAAAGGTAATACAACATTAACAATTTTGAAGCCTCATATGGAGAGGACTTCTAGATTTTGTGTCACGTTCAGCCTGGGAGAAGTTCCCCTGAGATGCAAGAAATTACCCCCATGATTGATTTGGTGTGTTGGCAGCACTGCATTTGTTGGCTTGTCTGGGTGATCCATTGGTGCTGCACGGTTTGTGTGAGCAATTGGCGCTGGACAATGCTGACGTTGTGGGCTGGGGCTGTGTGGGTATGTGTGTGTGAACATCACTGTAACATCATTTGCTCTAAGGAGCAAAGCTGATAATGCTATACAGAGTGTAGAGACAGGCTTTCAGAGCAAGAGCTGTATTAAAATAAATAAATAGAGATGCTTGTGAGGGCAAGTAAAAAAGTGGTGGGGCCAAAGAAGGGAAAGTTCCCTTGAATGAGCTTATTATTTGACTGAAAATAGAAATGGTAACTTCCTTGCCCTCTCCACTCTGTATTGCTGATGGCAAAGTAACAAACAGCAAGAGACTCCACCAGATGACAAAGACTGACTTGTGAGGCAGGATACATACAAAAAGCTGTCACGGTGTTGCCAAAAGGAGCAGCCCTCCAAGCTTCATCACAGATGTCCAAGTGTCCCCTGCAGCCTTTCTGATATGTCATCACCAAATGGTGCTAGTACATCAAGCAAATGACTGACATGTACATTTTCTTGCAGTCCAGTTAAGCATCTTACTTGCAACTGTATTTCTGGTTGTTGAGTCTAGAGAGGTCATTCACTGAGACAGGAATTACTAGGACCATGCAAATACTCCACAAATTGCTGTTTTCTTTTTTGTTCATTCAATACAAGTCCTATAACAGCAGTTGAGACACTGAATTAATTCTCTACTCCTCTAATCATTACACTGCTTAGTTCTGTCACATTGGAGCACTTTTTAGAATGCAGGAGGACGCCTGTTTTTTTATATTTAAATCTGAAAGAGGCTTCTGGCACCAGAAGTTTGATGAGAGTGATACTTGTCTGGTTTGACGCAAATAAACAGATTTTAGCAAATGATGCATATTTCCTCTCAGCTGCAAACATTTGGATTTTCTTGGGGGTTGGATGCAGGGAAATGCTGTGGCTGTTCAAACAGACAAGGGTGTCAAAGCCCCTGATGATTCCTAACACTTGAACACATCACACAGGAGCAATTAAACTGACAAGGAGAAAAAAAGCTCTCCTCAGTCCAGATTTACACTGTGTTCCCATTCATGGACAAATCAGCAAACATTTCAAATGCCTTAACTGAGTAATGAATGGGTTCTGGGTTAGTTACTGTGCTGACAGCAGGTTTTAAATTCTATTGAGTCAGGCAAGGGGGAAGGTGAATAGGGTAGAATTACAGGAAAGGATTAATGAGGGGTTTCTTGCTGAACATACTGTTGCAGTGTTCTCTCAGTCACTATACCGAGCAGTCACTGATTTTTGCCTTAAGGACTGTACTTTTATAACCTAAAATATGCCTCCTTAAACAAATCCACATCAGGCAATGTGTCAACACTTCATTGGTTTCAATAGAATTAGTTTCCTAAACGCTCTTTTCTGAGGCAATTTTTGTACTTGAAAGTGCATTACAAGGAACATTTACTACAACTACAGTACAATGATGTATAATACGACAAACATGGTTTTAATGAGTGCAAGCTGTAACAACAAATATACTACACATATGGTTTGTCTTTTTTTCATTCCTTTTGCTTCTCCACAGTCCTAGCAAAAATCCTTACATTCATCTTTTTACAATCATTAGTTGCTACCATTAGATTTAAATATTTTCTTGAAGAAAACAAAAAAGAGCACTGCAGAAGATGCAGTAACAATTTTTAGATGATGACAGATGCCTGCTTATAAATGTTGTGTTCCTGTTGCGCACCACGTATACTAAAGGATGTCAAATCATAAAATCATTTTCTTAGGAAAGAGAATACTCACACAGCCCCCACTATACATGGCTTGTGGAATTAAACTCAGTACTGTTTGCTAGGCTTAGCTGGGTCACATTCACTGGAGAATCTTAGACAGAGCCAAGGGCTGTCAAGGTGCCACATCAATGGCTTTGGAGCAGCCCACAGCTCAGTCAGCTAAAATTACAGTAGTGTGGAGATAGTGATCTGAAACACCAAGAGGAAAATCCTTTATTCTTTGTCTCTACATTTCTATTGGCCTTGTTTAAAAATGCCATTTTATAATTTTTTTCTCCCCTCAAAGACAGCATTCAAAAGATTAGGATACCTAATATGCAAATTGTTTAACTTTTTTTAGCCTTTGTTTCTTTCATGACTTTTGCTTTGCTTATGTACTATAGTTTCATAAACCTCCATCTTCTGGCATTTATAGGATGCTGGCTAAGTGTAGGAGCCACACTTCATCAAGGGTTGGTTGTTCCTTAAATACCCTCCGTTGAGGAGATACAAACCATGAGAAAAAAGATCTCGTTTCCTTTGTTCCCATCTTTGTCTAAAGGTAAATTACACTTCATACCCTTGTTAGCGTAGGAAAACATATAACCACACGAAGGCGATCATATGCGGTTCTTTATTCCAGCGCGCGGGACACAGGGGTGATAATACACCCAAATCTGATGTCCAAAGGATACAGAGTCGATTCGTGATTTTTATAGTTTAAATTATACACATGTTAACTAACTCCTACCCCTAGATACTGATTATCTTATTCCTTAGTTACTATCTTAAATCATACCTACGCTTCTACCCTGATCTACACTTGATTTGGTTAAAACAATGCTTCTCAATTATCCCCTGAGATGCAGTCACACTTGATTCGGTCATTACAATAGCATGGAGCTGTTTACAGAAGCTGACGCTTGTTCCGAGCTAGCTGCGTCAAGTTCCAGTTGTACGTTCTCTACTTTCCTTCCCTTACACATTACTCAATCCAGAAATTATATTTTTTAACCCTCCACTAACATTCCCCCCTTTGAAAGTATTTTCACTCTAATATACTAAGTGTAAATGCTTTCACTTAATACAGTCCATTAGGCTTCAGAGTTCATACTGGATGTTCATCTTCAAATCCTCTGTTGTCATAGGCTTTGTCCGGGATGTTGTTGCGGATTGAAGGTGCTGGGTTCCGTGCCAATGCCTTCATTATGGTCTTGTTCTAAGATGCCTTTTTCTGTATCTCTCTCTTCAGGATTCTGTAAACTAACTAAATTACTAAAAATATAATTAGTAAAATTATCAGATTTTCAAGGATAGACTTTATTTATGAACTCACATTCTATCCTAATCTTTCAAAGATTTTACCCAACCAGCTAGTAGCTAAATCTTTTTGTTCTTTTTGTGCCTCATGCTCTATTTGTTTTAACTGACTGATGTCATGTTCTACATCTGCAGTTACATTTGGGATGTGGATGCAGCAATGGTCGATTTGTCTCTTTAAATATCCACACACTCCGTGTTCTTTCAAAAGTAACATATCTAAAGCCAAACGATTTTGCAGGGTCATTTTGGTGGTGGCCTGTAATTGCACATTGAGTTCTCTAAATCCCTCTCGTGTGATTCTTGCTAATCTGTCTACCTGACCTGTGAGTCTATATAGCATTTCTCTATTTCGATAATTTGCAATGGGACTAAACAAGGATTCTAGGGCCTACCCAATTTTTACTCCACTAGAGGGTTCTTTCCAAGTGTCATCTGGGTTCTTGTCTTCTGAGACGTCTTGCTTTGCTTTTATTTGCAAGGCTTCACTGCTCCTGTTAAATGGGGATTTCTTCCAAATTGGACATAAAGTGGGAAGGCCCAGGGTGATTTCTCTTACCTCCCCGTCCATAGGCAAGTGTGTTGTCCATGTGCCATCACTCATTGCCCATACAAATGGTCCTGGACTTCGAATTGTACTCCTGCTACATCCTACTATAATCTTAGAATCTATTTTGCCTTGTTTGTGTTTAATTTTCCTGCAGGCACAACCAATTCGTAAGGCTATTGCTAATGGTGACTACTGTTTCATTTCTAGATTATCAGAGGTGCAATCATAAATTTTCTTACATACCTACCAACTTACTTTATTTGCCTCTTTTTGACTGCTAGTATCAATATTCGTCACTGTGGGATCTGTCTCATTTTCAGAGCCTTTCTATTTAATGCACCAGGGTGTGCTTTCCATATATTGGAATTTCTGGAGGATGCTCACAGACCATGCACTGTCCCAAGGTTCCAGTCCTTTCCAATCTTTCTCTTCACATTTCCACACTACAACACTTTCTGTAGCGTTGTCCCTGATCTTTTGATAGTGTAGAAACCAACATTGCCATTTTGCAAGGTCTTGGTCCTTAACTCACTACTCTATGATTTGTTCCAATTTGCCATTACTAAGAATGCACTCTGACTTTCTCATGGGTTGCATATAAGAATCCTCTGTTATCTTCTAGTATTCTCTGACCACCACCCTTGACTCTGGTACTTGTTTACAGTTAATTGTTTTGTTCCTTCCTATTTCAGGTAATTTTGACATTATTATTCCCCAGCTTACTGGGTCCCCTGCTGCCTTTGGTATTGGCAGACAGGCCGTTATTCTGCTGGTATTATGCATTTTGGCAAAGTCTCTGACTAATCTAATCATTACATTCTCAGCCTGAATTTCATTAGAAATTTCTATTACTTGTGTTTTTGCCTGTATCTCTCTCTTCATTCTAGAATGAAGAGCTGTTAGTTGACCCTTCTGTATCTCATATCCTAAAGTAACAGCAATCTCTACAGGTGACATTAGTATCTATGAAATTAACATTACCCACAGGAAGAGCATGAGCACAGTTACCAATACCATTTGAACAGTTACAGACGTTTCAGCTTCAGCTTTGTTGGTCTAAAAGTTTCTACAGCCCACGACTGGACTCCACGAGGGACCTTCTTCACACGCGTGTAGTGTATCCAGGATTCCACTCCAGCTACTTTGACTGCTGTAAAGGTGGTTAGCAGTACCTGATGGGGACCAGTCCACTTCTCTTTTAGTGGTTCTTCGTTCCAGGTTTTGATGTATACCTCATCTCCTGGTTCGATATTGTGGACTGGATTCTCCAGGGCCAGTGGTCTGTTCTACACGAGAACACTTTGAAGCCGAGCTAGAGTTTTCCCGAGGGACAGAACATAATTATACACATCTTGTTTCCCTGTGACATGAACATTTGGATTCGGGTTAGGAGATTCATATGGTTTCCCATATAATATTTCATAAGGACTAACTGACATCCCACTCCTAGGCTTTATCCGAACCCTCAGCAATGCGATCGGCAAAGCCTGTGGCCACTGCAGTTTGGCTTCCTGGCATATTTTACTGATCTGCCTCTTCGGTGTCTGGTTCATTCTTTCTACTTGCCCACTTGACTGGGGTCTCTATGGTGTGTGGAGGTCTCAAGATAATCCCAATAACTTGCTTACCTCTTGTACCACCGTGGCTATGAAGTGTGGGCCTCTGTCTGATGATATCCCTAGGGGCACCCCAAACCTGGGAATGATTTCCTGTAATAACCACTTAACTGTTTCCTTTGCTTGGTTTGTGCGACAGGGAAGGGCTTCTGGCCATCTAGAAAATGTGTCAACCCCTACTAACAGGTATTTGTATCTCTGAGTTTTTGGCAGTTCTGCAAAATCCACTTGCCAATAGTCTCCTGGTTCTATTCTTATCCGAATTCTGCCTAACTGTGCCTGTCGTCTAGCTACGGGATTGTTTTTCAGACAGATTTCACATTTAGACATTACTGACTTGGCCATTGTTTGCATCCGTACTGAGATTAGGTATTGTCTTAACCACTTTACTAACGCCTTTGCACCCTAGTGACACTCATTATGTTTTACCTGTAAAATTTCTCTCATTACCAAAGGAGGTACCACTATTTGCCCTTGTGCGGTTACATACCACCCTTCTGCGTTCTTCTGTGCCTTCAGCAGTTGTGCTAGTCTGTCATCTTCGATTGTATAGTTTGGCTTCGGAGGCAAATTAAATTGAGAGATATTAAGTCTTGATGGTATCAACACCATTGTTTTCTGCACCTCTCGCGCTACCTGACGGGCTGCCTAATCTGCTTTTCGATTTCTTTCACAAATTTTGGAGTTGCTTGATTGATGTGCCTTGCAGTGCATGATTGCTACTTGTTCAGGTTTTTGTACTGCATCTATCAATTGTAGGACTGCATCTTGATGTTTAATATTTGTCTCTTGGGAGGACAGCAGTCTTCTTTCTTTCTATAAAGCTCCGTGTACATGCACTACTCCGAAGGCATATTTGGAGTCAGCCCAAATATTCACTGTCTTCCCTTCACTCAGCTCGAGTGCTCTGGTTAATGCGATTAGTTCTGCCCTTTGTGCAGACGTGTTAGGTGGTAGTGATTTTGCCTCTATTACTACATCAATTGTAGTTACCGCATATCCCGCGTATCTGGCTCCGTTCTCTATGAAGCTGCTTCCATCTGTAAAGAGTTCCCACTCTGGTTGCTCCAGGGGGACATCTTTCAGATCTGTTCTTGCTGAATAAGTGTGCTCGATGACTTCTAGACAGTCATGCTCTAATGGACCTTCCTCAGCTGTGGCACCTAGAAATAGAGCTGGATTCAAGAGGTTAGTTGTTTTTAGTGCAACATCATCCTGCTCAGTCAGGGTTACCTGAAACTTCATCATGCGGCTTGGAGAGAGCCAATGGCCCCCCTTTTGTTCCAGGACTGTAGTTACCATGTGTGGCACATAGACATCTATGTGTCTTCCCATTGTGAGCTTCCTGGCTTCCTGTATCAGCAGCACGGTAGCTGCCACTGCCCGCAGACATGAAGGCCATCCGGCACTTACGTTGTCGAGTTGTTTGGAAAAGTAACCCACCGGCCTTTTCCAGCTTCCCAGTCGTTGGGTCAGGACTCCCAGTGCCAGTCGCTGCCTTTCATGCACGTACAGCTGAAAGTCTTTAGACAGATCAGGTAACCTCAAAGCAGGAGCAGTTGTCAGTGCTTCCTTTAACTTCTGGAAGGCCTCTTTCTGTGGTTTTCCCCAGGTGAACGGCTGCGTCTTCTGAGCCTCGTACAAGGGTTTTGCAATCAGTCCATAGTCCATGATCCACAGGCGACACCACCCTGTCATTCTGAGGAAGATCCACAGCTCGTGTAGATTCTGGGGCTCTGGAATAGCACAGATAGCTTGAATACGATTAGTACCCAGTTTTCTCTGCCCTTGTGAGATTTCACATCCCAGGTAAATCACAGTCTGTTGGGCAATTTGTGCTTTTTCTCTGGATACCTTATACCCTCCCATTCCTAATGAATTTAAGATCTCAATGGTTACCTTTATGCAGGTCATTTCTTCCTCTGTTGCAATCAAAATGTCATCTACATACTGGAGTAATAAATATTGGTCTCTTGGTACTTGCCCTTCTCTGGTCCAGATTTCCAGTTCTTTTGCCAGTTGACTTCCAAAGAGAGTGGGGGACCCCTTGTACCTCATTGGTAATCGAGTCCAGGTGAGCTGAGTTTTTCTTCCACTTTCTGGATGTTCCCACTCAAAGGCAAATAGTTTCCTACTTTCTTGGTCAAGGGGTATACAGAAGAAAGCATCTTTTAAGTCAATTACAGTAAACCATTTATATATCTCTTTTACGGACGCTAACAATGTATAGGGATTGGCAACCACTGGATGAATGTCTTTTGTTATTTCATTTATACCTCTTCAATCTTGTACAAGTCTATACTCACCGTTGGGTTTCTTCACTGGGAAAATTGGGGTGTTGTATTCCAATTTACATTCTTCTAGAATTCGATATTTTAAAAATTTATCAATGGTCTTTGCTATTCCCTGTCGTGCTTCTGGTTTTATAGGGTATTGTTTGATTCGTACAGCCTTTGTTCCTTCTTTTAACTCTACATGTACCGGTTGTGCCAATTTAGATTTTCCAGGTACATCTGTTTCCCAGACAGAGGGAATTACTGCATCTTCTACTTCTTTAGGAATATTAGAAATTGGTTTTTCTTTTATCATTAAAATCTTTCCTGTCTTAGACTCCGGAATTTTCATTACGAGTTCACCATTCTCAAAAGTAATTACTGCCTCCAGTGCTGCTAGTAGATCGCGCCCTAAGAGCGGAGTTGGGCAGTCTGGCATGTATAAGAATTCATGGGTCAAGATCTTATCTTCAAAGCTCAATTCTAGGGGTTGCAAGAATGGCCGTACCTCCTCCTTCCCTGTGGCTCCAATGACTGCTGCTGACTTGTTCCCGATTTGCCCCTCAAGATAATTTAGTACAGAATGTGTGGCCCCCGTGTCAATGAGAAAATCTACGTCTTTTCCTTCTAAATGCAAAGTCACCATGGGCTCCCTTGATCCTGGCTCTCTCTCATGTAAAACCATGACCCTGGCTACACTATCCAGCTGATGCTCACTACTTTGATTAAACATACTGTCTAACTGAGGCTGACCATTCTGGCTAAACCGGTTTGGACACTCCTTTTTCCAGTGTCCCTCCATCTGACAATATGCACACTGATTCAGACCTAATCTACCATGACTAGAACCTCTGCCAAAGCTACCTCTATTAACGCCACGACCACCTCTACCACGTCCCCGCCCCTGTCTCTGTAAGACTGCCAAAAGGCTTTGCCCCTGTTTCTTGACAATTTCTCTGTCCCTGTTATTATAAACTTTCCAGGCAACCTCTAGGAGTTTATCCAAGTTTCTTAACTCTTCACCTTCCAGTTTCTATAGCTTTTTCCTAATATCTTCCTGTGCCTGACTCAGAAAAATAAAGGCAAGCTGAGTTTTTCCTTGCTCACTGTCTACTTGAAGATCAGTATATCTTCTAGCTGCTTCCTTAAGTCTTTCTAGAAAGGCAGTGGGAGATTCTTTCTTTTCCTGTCGAATTTCATACAACTTAGACCAGTTCATACTCTTAGGTATTGCCTGTTGAACACCAACTGAAATCCACTCCTGATATCTCTTTAGCCTTAACATATCCACTCTAGAGGGGTCATTAGCATCCCACTCTGGGTCTGCAGTGGGAAAATTATAATCCAGTGTCTCTGTCACCAAATTATTTCGTATGTCTTCTCTAGCTCTTTCTCTTGCTGCTCGAAGAACCATATCTCTCTCTGTCTCATCCATCAGAGTGTCTAATATGACATGAATATCTTCCCAATCAGGGTTCTGAGTTTTTATTATCATCTTAACCACACCAGCTACCTTATCTGGGTTTTCTCTATACGTTCCGGCTGATTGTTTCCATATAACTAAATCAGCAGGTGAAAAGGGTACCTTTACAAAGACAGGTCCATTAGTTCCCACCCCTTGCCTTAGTGGTGCAATAATCGTTCTCTTTTGTTTGCCTGATTTTAATATACTCTTTCCTGCCTGAGGCCACTCCAGGGCCAGTTTTCCTCGTGTTCGGTGAGCTACTGGGGCGTCTAGTTCATTTGCTTCACTGTCACTACTTTCCATTCTATCTGTCTTCTTCACATTCCCCCTTTGCTTCCGCCTCACAATCACATCCTGGACAGGTGAATCTGGGAGGGGGGGATACAGGGGGGCAGACGGGACAGAAGCTGGTGAAGGAGGTGTAGGTGGGAGCGGAGGGTACCCTTGAGCTGGTGTTAGAGGGGGGATAAATCTTTCAGCGGGTGTGGGCGGGGGAGCAGGATAGCTTTGGGCAGGTGTATGTGGAGAAGGGGGGGTTCTCTGAGCAGGCGGAGGAGGGACAGGCACCTGGGCAGGCGGAGGAGGGGCAAGCGGAGGAGCGGCTGGCACAGGCAGAGGAGGATAATTACCTTCAGCAGACAAAGGTGGGGGTGAAACATATTGTGCTGGCGCGAGCGAGGGGGGTGTAAGAGAATCAGGTGGGGTCAGGGTGAGCGGGGTAGAACTTGGTGTTGAGGGGGCCGTGGTGGTTCCGGGAGCCATGGGAGATACCAATAATTCCGATTCCAGTTCATCTCTTTTTTCCCCTAAAATTTCACTTAAAACTGCATGTTCCATACAATGCTTATTTTGGACGCAAGCCAGACACTTATTATTCTCAAGCTTCATTGCTTTCATTTTGTCAAGCCACAAAACCGGTTTCTCAAGCAAGCACAGAAATAAGTCAATATATGGTAACTGTTCTACCCTTCCATCTTGTGTACAAAGCGATCTAAGTTGCATAATAACCTTCACATCAAAAGACCCGTTTTTCGGCCACCTCTGATTTTCAGGCAAAGCGTATTTTGGCCAGTGAACATTACAATATTCAATCAACTTATCTTTTCGTAATTCCTGACCGAAGTTCCCCTCTTTCCAATGTGCCAACAAACAACCCAACGGAGAAGAACTTGGTATAGAGGCATTATTGCTGCCCAAAACCTCTTTTAACCCTTTTAGTTTCTCCATATTACAGATACATAAAAACCACAGATGCCGAACCTGCAACGCTTTCGCGATGTCTGACGGACGGCTGCCTAGGCAATACCACCAGGAATTCCTTTTGCTCAACCAAGCGTAGCTTTCGCTGCGTCTTAATGGCAGGCCCCCAGACCAGAGAATAAAGAACCTTACCTCTCACCAGGGGTCGTTGTGAGCGGCGAGGGTCGCGGCGCCGATGGGCTCCCCGAGAAATCACCCGGTGCCGGCTGGAGCGTGATCGGGTCGCGGGGTCCTGGCTGCGCCCACAAGGTCCCACCTGGGTCGCCAAAAATGTTAGCGTAGGAAAACATATAACCACACGAAGGCGATCATATGCGGTTCTTTATTCCAGCGCGCGGGACACAGGGGTGATAATACACCCAAATCTGATGTCCAAAGGATACAGAGTCGATTCGTGATTTTTATAGTTTAAATTATACACATGTTAACTAACCCCCACCCCTAGATACTGATTATCTTATTCCTTAGTTACTATCTTAAATCATACCTACGCTTCTACCCTGATCCACACTTGATTTGGTTAAAACAATGCTTCTCAATTATCCCCTGAGTTGCAGTCACACTTGATTCGGTCATTACAATAGCATGGAGCTGTTTACAGAAGCTGACGCTTGTTCCGAGCTAGCTGCATCAAGTTCCAGTTGTACGTTCTCTACTTTCCTTCCCCTACACATTACTCAATCCAGAAATTATATTTTTTAACCCTCCACCAACACCCTCAACCCCAAGCCTTTCACACATGAGGGAGAGTTTCATTAAATTGCTGCACGTACTGGTGCCATAGTGTTGCCCTGAGAGAAATGCACAGAATCATAGAATGGCTTGGGTTGGAAAGATGAAGGTATTTTGTTTAATCATTGGAAGTGTGCCTTTGGTCTAAGCATATAAAATAAAATGCAAATACCCTCTCACTTAAAGTGAATTATATCAAGACCATCATAATTATGTTCAAAATTGACAAGACTGAACCAAACACTGGAAAAGACATATAATTCTACTTTTTTATTACTTTCACAAGAAATGGAGATGCTTGCGCATGTGTTTTTCATTCTTTACCCTAGACTGTCTTGGTAGCAACATTTAGAAAGACCTTAAAATGTGATATTAGCCTTTTGGCCAGGTTGTTTTTTTCTTTCTTCTACAGAGAAGGAGCAGAAGGAGGAAGAAGAAACATAAAGAAGCACAAAACCATACACCCTAATTTGAAGCACAACTATTCTCCACCATTAAAGAATTTTCCTGTTCTGTAGACATGCAGGGCTAATGACTAATTTGGCACCTTGAGAGTAATAGAAGTGCATGTTATTCATGCTGGCCTTGTTCTGCAGCTAAAGAAGACAGTGATGATACCCCCCTTGGTTTCTAATCAAAGCATGGGTGGCCTCACTTGATTTCAAAATTTTTTGCCTATCCTGCTGAAACACAAGTGCAACAAACTCCTCTCATGTGCACAAGAGAGACTTCAGCTTACTGAATCTCTACAGGGCCTCTTAGGGTGGCCATCTATACTGAGGGAATACTTCTGCCCAAGCTATCAAGTGCTGGCTTGGCCCTGTCTGGGATGCAGAGATGCTGCACTAAACACAGGAGCTCTGAAACTGAAAGAATGAGTATGTAATAAATAAAGCAGGTAAAGAAGTGTTTAACAGCATAAAATAAGATGTAGTGTTCTAAGTCTGGGTCCAGGCCACTGCTCTCTTTCTTGACAGGCTCTAAAACTGGTGAGGCTGGAAAACGAGGGTGACAGACATTCTTCCTGTGGCATTTTTCACCCATTGGCAGCAGCTGAGGGCTCATGGACTTTGAAGCTGCTTTGTGCAGACTAGTATTTACCTGCCTTAGGAAAACTTTTCTTTTGTGATTCAACTGTCCTTTTTGAAGCCACTTAAACTGAGGTGGGAAGAGGATAGTTTTACAAACAATAAAGTCAGGCCTAAGAGAAATAAGTAAAGCCTGAGTATAAACAGGTTACAATAAAGGATAACTTTCTAAAAAAAGGAGAATTCTAAGTCAGCTTCTAAGGATGGCAGAAAAATGCATATTTTAAGGTTGTAAGTTATAACTTTAATAAAACAGCATGTATAAAAAATTGATTATTTCTTTTTATTCCTGCAGGCAGAGTTTTAAGGAATTTTGCATTAAAAAAAACCCTTTCAATTTTATTATTTTCAAATGGGAATATTTCAGTCCATCCTCATTCAGTTTTTTTATACAATAAGGGAATGCATACTTTCCAAGCTTGTTAGAAAAGTTGGCTGAGCAATACAGGTTGATGGATGTGTAATTCAATGTCCACCAGTGCCTTAACACAGTTTACATCCATTTATCTGAGAAAAAAACAATTTGACTGAGTAGAAGCTATACCTCCAAAAATTTCTAAGACAAATAAGTAACCTAATCAATAAAATACAGGGTTCTTTAGCTTCAGTGAAGATTTGAATGTCAGCTATAAAAAGCACAGCAGGGGTGATGAAATTTCATATGAGAGGAAAAAGATCAGCATAAATAATCTAGAAAAATTTCTCTGTGTTTTAAATATTAGTATTTTACATATGAAATCAAGACTGTTGGATACAATGGATACAATTAAAACCAAATTTTTTTAAAGCTCCAGTTAGTTTGGTGCAAGTTAATTTTAAAATGACATCTTTATAGTTTTCCAGAAAAGACTGAATCTGTCTTGGGACCCAAAGGTTATGACATAACTCCTTATTTAAAACTAATATTTATGTCAGCCAAGAGAATTTAAAAATGCTACACATTTGTATATTGTATTAAATGGTCTACTATAGTAGAGATTTAAATGGTCTAATGCAGAGAGATCTCAATAGAAAACTGCAAATCTCGAGTTTTTCCAGGCCTCAAGGATTTTATTGCTCTACAGCTCACCATATCTTGTATTTTGTTACATTTCTCAATACCCCCATGTTTACTGTTATGTTTTCTGTGTTTACACAATCTTGTTGTTAGTGCTGTGTGAGCACATTTGTGTTTGGGGTTGAACCAAGGGGAAAAAAGTATAACACTCCAAGAATATAACCTGAAACTTCTCTTGAACTGGCATTGAACCTGAAAGGAAAGGCTTTGTCATGTAAGGTAACAGAAAGGAGATGGTTACTTCAGTCTCCTTGTTAAAATCTCAACCTAAATTTAGAAATAAATGAAAAATTTAGACTTTCCTATTGAACAGAGTTTTACAGAAAATTAAAAAGGCTACTTGTTTACAAATTAATTTGGTATAGTGCTTGCAATAGGAGACAAAAATTATACACTTTAAATGAGAGATGTGGACTCAACATGTTTTAAAGAAAAATGTTAAAGTTGCCTAATTTTCAACTGTGCACTATAAACCTACTATTAATTTAATGTAGGCCTATTTTAAATTTAGTCTGATCATACTGACCTATTATTCATATAAAAAAATCCCTGTTACACCCAGATTACAATAACCCAATGAGATTGATATATTGTTTGATTTTGGTGATAAATAGGGACTAAAGCATGGTAGAATTCACTGTTTATGTAGTTACCCTAGTTTTTGGAGTCAGTTTCTGGTAAGAACAGTAGTATTCATAATATTTTAAGGGCAAAAATTCTTTATCTGTTGGAAAAAACTCCAATCTTTATCAGTGTTAGTATAGAAGGCCCTGAGATGTTCATATCTTATTCTCATATGAGTCATTGAAGAGGTACAATATTTAAGTGCTGCACAAAGAATGGAAAGACCACTGTGAAATGCCACCTGTGGATGCTGGATCATGGTACTATTGCTTATTGAATACAGAAGTTGAAACAAAATGTTGTTTCAGATCTGCTCCACTCTGAGTGGGCCATCTACACATGGAAGTTAAGAATGTTCACCTCTACAAACTCAGCAATTTACACAATTTTTCTATGGATTTTCTTCTCTATTCTTGTGATTACTAAAAGGTGGTTTTGCATTATAAACAAGAAGAGGGAAAGAAAGGTCATCATAACTCCAACACGATCTCAAAATTTCTTAAGCTCCCAAGAAGAGGACACTGGTGTATGCTGGATTTTCAATCCAAAAAGGGGTGTTCATTCTTTTCTGTCTGCATCTTACATGCACCTCAGGAGAAATATTACCAATCTGTATTAATTTAAATAGGATTTAAAGGTTTTGGATAGATGCAAATTGACAGTGCTTTGGAATGGAACTCCATGTCCAGCAGAACAGGTTACAGTAATCTCAGCATAGATGGCAAACCCTGGAGGAGCCTTTCACTTGACATCCAGGGCTGTGATTCTGGCAGAAGTGATAAGGAAATGAAAGTTGCTTATCTCAATCTTGACTGCTCGTATGAGAAAGTGCATTTTTTATGAACTTAATCTTTTGGCTTTTTGCAAGGTGTACCCAAGAATCAGGAACTAGAGGCCATTTGTGGTTATGTTTCTTTTGTGAGAGGTGGACATTACTATAGTGAAGGAGATAAATTATTAATACCATATTATTTCAGAAGAAACCATTAATCTGATGGTAGTGCAGATCCAATTTTTCTCTCCCCGTTATTTTATTCCTACGGAGACAATGTGGTGTGTGCAGAGAGCATCTTATATTCACCCACTTCAGATTCATTCAGAAAGTAGAGAGACATAGGATATGCAAAATAAGCCTAATTTGAAAGCGGTAAATAGCTTGTGCTGGAAAGCAGTAAAACAGTGTACATTTGATAGGAAAGGGTTTAATTTTTATCCTGTTAAAGAAAGGGCACTAGGGTTTGAAAAGAGAGTGGCATTTCAGGAGCTCTGTGTAACAAACTGTCTGCAGCAGAGCCTGTCCCTCAGGGAACCTGCACAGATGGCCTCTGCAACAGCAATAGGAGGTCAGCAAGGTCCAAACTGCTACATGGATATCATGAAATGACACAGAAAACACATTCAGGCTTTGAACTTGAATTTCAGTAATCTCAATCCAGTTGCTCATTGTTCTATGTGACCTGAAGGAGTGTAAAGATAGGCATAAATTAATAAATTTCTCTCCTACGGGCAGGTGAAAACACATAATATGTATATTTTATTGAAATCTGTTATTAAAGTTGTTTTATATATGTTTTTGGACTCTGATGTTTTTTTCTTGCCCTTCATTCTGCTAGGAAGTACCAGTAATTTAATCTGGTCTAACACAAAAGCCTGTCTGTTTTTAACCACATTATGCCTAACTCCAAATATCCAGAAGCCAGCATTAACAGATAGGAGTTCATTCAGCAGTTCTTAATCCCCAAAACACACACCAGGACAAAGGGTCTACCAGAGTCATGTACTGCCAGCACATATCCCTGGTTCCTACAGTGTGTGGTGTGTTTCCTGAGAACGTCTTTTTTCATTTCATGAGCTAACATACGCCGCCATTACAAAACATAACACAGCTTTAATTCTCTGTGTTATGGAAAAAAAAAGGACAAAAGGAAAAAAAGCTAGTTTTTTTCAAACACTACTAATAAGAACTTGAAAATTTAATGTTGGCTATGTGTGCTGTCAACATCCAAATAAACTTCAGTAAGAGTTTGTGTTCTGTATAACTGATAGTTTCAGAGGAGTTTGGCAAGGCAAGAACTGATGCATTATATCTCCCATAGACTACAAATTTTAGGATGCTGGACATACAGCAACGAAAAAGCATTTCTCAGCAATGAAAAATTATATGGAGGGAGCTACTAAGGTGTGGCTATTGAAGGTGCCATATATCATTAACAACAGCTGAGGAGTGAAGTTCCATTTTCAGTTTAAATAATTTTCTAGCACCCCACTACTCCAATTTACATGGTCTGCATCCAGACTAGGTTACTCTAAGACCTTTTAAAAGTCTGTTCCAGATATTCCTCTCTACTGTGTCCCTCTGTATTCAACAGTGTAAGCTATTTTTAAAAAATACCTACAATTACGAACACCTACTTTCTGATCACTACATGCAGAAGGTGGGTTAAATTTGATTTGGTTGTTAATATTTGTTTCCTTTTCAGCATCAGATTTAGAGCTAGATAGGAAGTAGCCTTTCCCTCCCACATTATGGTTGAAATTTTAGTTTTTCCCTTCTGTGATAGGATATATCCCAGTCATTTCAAAACAATATGCATTTGGCTGTGTCAGAGAGAGGGAGAGAGGAAACCTGTATGTGCAACCCAAAAAGCGAACAGGATTATACTGGTATACAGGTATATATATAAAAATATAAACAGGTGTATATATATATATATATATATATATATATATATATATATATATATAAAAATAGGTATATATATGAATTGGTTTTATATACTTAGTCAGGTATAAAACATACCAGGTCCTTTGTCTGACTAGCACTACACTATAGCTGTTTTTTTAAGAGCATCTCTTTATGTTGCCTACTGAAGCTGTTCCTCTTTAGGTAAGAAAGGGTGTAGGCACAGGGCCAGAGAGACATCAGCTGCTCAGAATAAGGGTTCGTAATTTTTCATGGGGCACAGCAGTTCTTGGTCCAAAGATTGTCTCTTGATCTGGGCAAACAGTTTCAAAAATGGAGTGCAGAAGAAGCAAGAGTTGACTAGTACACATGGATGTTGTCTTAGGTGTTTCCAAAGCTTTTTGCTATTTGTCTTTTTAACTGTGCCCTTGAATCTTTAATCCATCCTGCTGGTGCTCAGCCTAGTATTGCTCCCTTTACCTTGGGACTGCCACAGGACACTTAAAAGCATCAGCAGTCACCTACAAAATAGCTGTCAGGCAGCATGGCGGGTACTGAAACAGAAGCTTCATGGACAGAACTTGCAAGGAAACTGATAGTGGCAGTGCCTCCAGTGAGACCTTCACAATCAGAAGTGAGTTTTCCTTTAAGTTAGTTTGTGCCAGGTGGGATGAACAACTTTTCTCTCTGAAAAGCATATACCGAGCAAAACTTCTCACTCCAGATCTTACCTCTCTTCAACACTTGATTTCAAACCTTCAAGAGCTCCCCTGCTATGCATCTCCAAATAGCTATGGGTGAAAGTGTACTTAATTTTTCAGTCAACAGCTCTGTTGAAAAAAAAATGGTTAAAGTAGTAGAAAAAGATACAAAAGTAAGCTAACAGTCACTCCTCTCATTCGTCAGAAATACTTGCCATCAGATGAAAACTTTTCGTGAGAAAGACTAAATTTTGAAATTCACCTCTACATAAAGTGTACACACCACAAGGAAATTGGTTTTTTAACATTTGATTTTTGTAGAGTAAGAGTCTCTGCAAGCTCCTCAAATCTACTGCTTCTATAATTATGTGTGGAAGACACTCAAATACTCGGTAATACTTAATAATGTAAGTCTCTGTCCTGGTTAAGGGCAGATTTGGAGTAAACTTCTAAAGGCGTCCCTCTAGAAAGCAAATTCAAGCAGCCCCTCCCCCAGCTGGCTTGGAAAAAGATTTTTTTTTGGAGAAAAGTGGAGAAAACCCATTTTATTTAACAAGCAAAATGTTCACAAACATAAAAATTAATAATACTAAACAATGGAACCTCTCGTTGTTCTGAAGAGATGGCAAATTCAGAAAGTCCTTGTTGTAGGGGGTAGCTCGGCTCACTCAGTCTCTCATCAGTCCCTCCTGCACTGGAAAATGCCACATCCTGGGCCCTGGTGGGGCACAGCTGTGAGCTCCCAGTGTTTTTCTGTCCAGAGCAGGGCAAATCAGTTCCAAGAAAAAGAAAAGCTACATTCTGGGGAACTTCTCAGCCTCAGCTAGCTAAAAAAAATCTAACTAAAAGCAAAGGAGTGCTCTGTCCCACTGTCCGTGCTGCAGACAGCATGTCTGTGAGAAGGAATGTGGAGGAGCAAGTGCACTTCCTGAAAAAAACCTGTGAGCTTCTTCTCCTCCTTTCACCCTCGGAACCAGTCCTAGTGCAGAACTCTATATCCAGCATAAACAGAACAGACAACTGGGGATACAAGCATCTCAAAGTCACCCCAGGACAGTCTCTAGCACTCATCTCAATACAGACAATAATTCTGACTTACATACAACACGGGATGTAATTGTCATTCCTAAAGGATAGATTTAATATCACTAAAGGAAAAGCAGTTATTAATTGTAATATATTTATTAATTCAGTGGGTTTTTTATGGACTTCTTTTTTCCCACAGAAATTCAGGGTTTTCATCAAGAATATTGTTGTCATCTTCAGTTCACTATCAAAGGCTTGGCATTTTCATATTATCAGATCATGAATTTGAATTAGACAGAAAATTCTCAGTGGAAGCCTGATTTATGCTCTTTGTTTTCTGATTTAGCTAAACTAAATATTTTTTTTTTAAACAGCTATCACAAAATAATAAACTGTATGTTTGCAGCTATTCAACCCAGCCAATTCTTATGCAAATACAGTAGTGGGTCACAAGGTTAGCTTTGAATTGTGATCCCTTGTGCAGCTTCTTAAATGAGGGGCAATGCCAACTCGGCTTTGCTTAGCTCATTTACTCTGCATCTCAACTTGTAAATTAATCATTGCTGGCAACATAAATTTGGTTGTAATTAATCATACAGGGAGGAGCAAAGAAATTGCACTGAAGTGAGTCATATTAACAACATTATCTGATTGCTCTCAGTGTAATTTACTGGGAACCTGATGTGTGCATACAAGGCTTCTGGCTGGTATCTTGGCACAGAAGGAAATCTGTAAACCTGTGTAGCCCAACCAGCCATACACATAAGTTTCTAATGGTGCATTAATTTTGCACCCATAATTGTGCAGGTTCTCAGCCCTTTAACTCCCAAATTTCCAGTGAAGGAAAGGGACTTCTAGTGTTCCTCTGTCACGTATTAAAAACCAACAGAGCCCATTTCCAGGCAAGCCTAGGAGCTATTCGAGGGCATCCAAAGGTGGGACATGAGGATGGTGAAGTATCTGAAGAGGAAGCCTGGTGCAGAGCAGCTGAGGGCACTTGGTCCGTTCAGCCTGAAGAAGAGGAGACAGAGGGGAGACCTCACTGCAGTTACAACTACCCTGTGAATGGTCTGAAGTAGTTTCGGGGAGGTTTAGGCTGGATATTAGAAAAAGATTAATCACCCAGAGGGTGGTTTGGCACTGGAACAGGCTCCTCAGGGAAGTCACAGCACCAGCCTGACAGAGCTCAGGTGTGACTCTTGGGGATGGTGCCATACAGGGCCAGGAGCTGGACTCCGTGATCCTGACAGGTCTCTTCCAACTCAGCATGTTCTGTGATTCTATGGTAGTTCACCCCAGTGAAATGCTGCTATAGACAGAGATAAAAATCAGATAAAAAGTTTGCATTGAATTTAAAGCCAAAAATAACTGGAGAAAATAAAAATGGAAAACACTTAACTATACAGTTTTTTATATAGGTAAGGACTTTTTTTTCCTCTCCAAACAAAAGCAAACTAAAAGATTAGATATTATGGTCTAAGGAGACAATGGAAGAATTGGTCCTCGTATTTCAAAGAAGTCCTGTTAATAAAATGTTAAAGAATCAGAAGAACTTGAAGGTTCTTTACACATCCAGTTAATCTTAAAACAAGTTAGTGATAAACATAATTTTATTTCTAAAACAATTAAACTATGGTATAATTAACATCTGAGATGTGGATCTCTAAGCAGAGAGGAAACAGGAAATCAGTATGAGAGATGATCTTAAAGAATAAACCAAAACACTGAAAGTCAAAGTCTAGAAGCAAGACAACTTCTGTTTTGGACATTTACATGCATCTAATGCAAGTGTATGCCCACTTGAGCTGTTACATGAGGTCTTGACTTGCAACTTGAGGTTGTGCTTTCCCAGAGGGTGTCAAACTTTCACAGGCCCATACATCACCATGCATACATCAACATCTGCCTGGAATGAATATCCAGAGGAAGACTGTTATTTCATACAGCATTGTCTATTAAAGCTCTGAATATGTTAAAATTAGTTCTACTTGGTTGATACCTGTGTTCAAAAGATACATTTTCCTTTAAAACCAGATTTGCTGTGGCAGCAATCCAATGTTAGCAAATCAGAAAGGTCAGTGATAAGGTAGACTGGTTTCATGCCTGAGTACAATCCAACTTTTCCAGAAAACTAGATGGCCTACATAAACCTCCCATTTAATAGCAAATGTGTTTCAGCTAGGGCAATAATTATAGGGGGCCAATTAGGCAGTTGCAAGAGGCTGTGCAGCAGGCCACTGGAAGAAACTATTTAATTTATGTTGTTTTAACTGGAACAGAAATAGCAAACAAGTTTTCCATTCCCTGAGAGTAGTAAGCTGACTGAAAATGGAAAAATCCGGTAATAGGGAGAATAAAAAATAAAGCCCACTGATATCCTACATTTTAATTATTTTCCTTGCAACCTAGAGACCTGAATAGCGGTGTCAGCCCTCCCAACACCTCTGCTCTGTGAGTGAGAATGATCCTGCCATCCCAAGAGCCTGTCCCCTGAGGTTTATGTCGAGTTAATGCAGCAGCAGGAGGGAAGTCTACAGTGACAGAAAAGCTCCACCAGCTTCCAACACGCTACGACTCATGAAAGTCACAAGCTAGCAGTTATATTGCTACATATGACTGGAGGCACTGAACTTACAAGAGGTCCTATGAAGCCAAGCCGAGGCACAATTTGGATCGCTTTTCTTCCTAAATGTCTGAAATATAATTATCCATAATTGGTGCTTGATGCTAACTGAGTTCACTTCAAGATATCTAATGAAGTTCAAGGCCAGCAAACATTTCCTGTGGTCTTTGAGAGGATTATTACCTTCATCGTATGCAAAGCTACTCTGGTTTGAAACCATAAGACTGGCACAAAACACTCTTGATATACCTGGGTTTTCAAAAAGTGAAATAGAAGTGACATTGCTGGCAACTTGTTTGCACAAATGAATTTGCAGGGTAAGACAGCTTTTACCCTAGCTGCAAGACCTCGAGCAACAGATTATCAGTCTTACTAAACACAGCTTCAAAATCAAGCAGGACACAGCATAAAACAGTAGGAATAAAGAACTTCTGTAGAACACTCCAATTCTCCCAAGAGTGCTGTATAGTTTTCCTTCAGAAAGGGAAAAATGTGTTAAATGGAGGTAAATCACAGGACATCAGTCTCAGCTTAAAATGCTCAGCAAAGTAGCAACCAAAATAATGGCAGATATCCTAGTAGGAAAAAAATTAAGTCTGAATATGGAGATTGGCAATTGCACATATGGTGAATAGAAATATACCAGCATGTCACATTCAATTCTCTAAAAATGATATTTAAAACTTAGAGAGGGCTTGAAATGCATGGTGCTAACAACACCAACATTGTGGGTGTGAAACCCATGTGGGCCATTCACTAAAGAGTTGGATTTGATGATCCTTCTGGGTCCCTTCCAATTCAAACTATTCTGTGATTCTGTGAAAATAAGTACAATTAAAGTCTGTTGTCTGTAAGACAGGCCTTATCTTGAGACACTTAACTAGCTTAGTCTATTTGTTTATCCAGAAAAAACCAGCAATAGTGAGTTTATTATTGTGTATTATTGTATAAAAGAGAGAATTTCAACATTTAAGGAGCAGGGGATCACAGTTGTGACCTGATTGGAGGGACAGATGGAAGCTATTGCAGCTAGTGCTGAAATCTGTTTAAGCACCAGTGGAAAAAACCAAAAACTTTAGAACTGCATGTATGTCTGATCAGAGCAGCAAGCGGTGTCCCGCTCAGGCAATGTGGAGAAACACTAGAATAGGCATCCTTGGGATGATTTCCATGTCAAAAGGGGATAGACACCTCCCTGAAGGACCTGTAGCCCATGGGTGACATGCACTGGAGCACAAACAAGAGTCACAGACACAGTTGCACGTTGAGTGTCAGAAATCTGTGAAGCACCAGCCAGCAGCAGGAAACCACAGGGCACAGAACATGGGAGAGCCTCTGGACAAAGCATCTCAGCTTGCTCTACCACCTCCACCTCACTGGGTGAACTCGGATGGACTGAGCACAACTCGCAGAAAACATAAAAACTTTAGGCTGAGAAAAGGAAACAATAGATGTTTATCTAAGTACTAGTATAAATGCTATTGAAGGTTTTCCCCCACTTCCAACATTCAAATCAATGATAAGAACTTTGTGTTTACTGATGATGAGTCAAATATGTTTCTCCAACTGAAAGCTGTTTTGCTTGTGACAAGGTATTGATTAAGAAAAATGTTATCTGATTATAAATGGCTTAATAGGCATATGAAGGCATGACAAAATCTTCCAAAGGCTGGAAGATTATGTGCTAATCAAATTCTAGGCTGGAAGGAGTATAGTAGCAAAGGCTTTGATTAATCAGAACAACAATCAGAAAAATGCTGGTCTGCTGCTGTGCAAGACCTTGAAACCAAGATCTGATAGAAGAAAATTATAGTGATCCCTTGCAGGCTTTTAAATTCTTAAGTATCAGTATACCCGAGAATAGAAAAGGTGTACAAGAGCAATAGGCAATATGTAGGCAGTTTACAGAACCATGTCTTGACAACAAAATATGAAGAAATAACTCTTTCTTATTCATCCGCTTCTCATACCTTTGCTCTTGTTGTGATTCTTTGCCTAGGAAACACATTACACATTTGTGTAGCCAGAAACACAAACTACACAATTTTTAAAAGTGCATTAAAACCCCAAAACCTCTAAAAACAAATACCAAAATCAGTGTAAGTGTTCCCCAAATAATTCCTGCAAACTCTACTACATCTTTTGAACTCAAAGACTTTTCAAAGAGAACATATCGGTCTCTAATAATTTTTTCACCATGTTGTAACACGCCATTCTTCTATTAACCTTTCAATAAAGTTTTTGTAGGTTCTGTAACAGCCTAGGAACAAAAATGCACATTTTAAAAGAGTTTCAGCAAAGTGCAGCACATTCTGTAGCACTGAGATGAGAAGATGTAAGACTTTCCAGTATTTTCAAACATTTTCCGAGGGAATTTTTATGAACGTTTGCAACCACACAGAATCAATCTTGCTCCCTGCAGTAACCCTGTCTTGAAACCCCTCCTAATTTTAAATTTATGTTCTGTAGGTTGCTTAGAAATTTACAGAAAAACAAACATTTTAATAAACAGGCTTTGGTTAGCTAGTGGTTTCACTTGAGAAACATGACTATGATTTAAGTCAACCAAACACAGATGCTAGATTTAAAGGAAATCACAGCAAGACTGTATTTGCAATTGCATTAAAATTACAAAACACTTTTGACTTAAAGTGGGTGCCTTTGCATAGGACTATGCCACAAAAACATCCTAACTCTTCGGGATTATTGCTGATCACCCCCACACAGTAGTTTTTTACACAACTCAGTATACTAGAAATTGCACTTGTAATATTTGCAAATTCCCTCTATTCTAAGTGCATAACCAGCATAAGTGTATTGTATGATTTTAGATCATGAAAACTCTGCCTATGTATAGTGTTTATGGTCTGGAAAAAATGAAAATAAAACCTATAAGTTACAAAAATATCAATTTTACCAAGCAACTCAAATCAAACATCGCTAATCCTATGTATCTCTGGACACTTCAAGCCACTAACTCTTCCTCAACCTCTGGAAGTGATGGCATCATTACAGACATCATATATTCTTCAGAAGAAGCTCTGTAACCACTTAAGCAGACAAGTCATATTTCAATGCCTTAGGTGCCTTTCTAGGTCATCTTGAAAACTACCACACATTCCAAAAGTTTTCCTCTGGAAGAAAAAAAAATCTCAAAACCTTGCCAGTTTGATACAACCTTTCAATTCTTAAAAGTATATGAGACCAAAAAATTTTTAAAAAGTCATACTAATAGAATATTAAGGTTAAAATGCAATAAACAATATGAAAGAGATATTAAAAGGACCAACATGTAAGAAAAGGATCACATAATTTTTCAAACAAATTTACTTCATCTCAATTCAAATTCTGTTTTCCAAAATCAGCAAGAAATTTTGGGAGAATATACGTAATGGAAAAAATTGCAGCTAAACATGTACTGTCTGTTACAAATGAAGAGATAGCCAAGTTTACAGGAAGAATTGCATGATAGAAGCAAATTCTTGAAGATGGAACATAAAATTGCAATGTGAATTCTGATGCCCATGATGTACTGGAATCTGTCACAGAATGCAACATGCAGAAGGGACTTGTTCTCTGCTACATTGATGCTATCTAAAACACTCGTAAAATTTTGGTGTTTCTGCTGGCTTTCCATGGGGCTATGAAAACCTTTATACTTTAGATGCATGCCCAGGGAGAAAAACCTGATGCGTGAGTTTGCTTCCTCTGACACTTTTGGGATCAGCTATGAGAGGAGATAATGTGTGATGGGGGTCTTGTTAACACTGAAATTTATCACTTCTGTTCAGGTTCAATTGCTATAATTGCCAGGTTTGGATTCAGAAGCCTTTTTTACAGTCTTAAATTTGTTATGGGTTTTAGTTTTATAGTTCATGGCTGTAGGTGTGTCACAGCACATCCCAGGTTTCTGTGGATCCTCTGTTTATTGCTGCTTACAGGTCTGTGTCTGCAAGGGACTGAACTCAACAGCTGAGATGGTACTGTGGCTCCAGCCTTGCGCTCTGGCAGATCCATGTGAAATAGCAAGATTTTACAGCTCTTGCCATTTACTGTTTGATATTTCACAAATTACAGGCACAAACTTGCAGCCACAGCCAGAAGTGTGTTGCTCTATATGTGTGTGCGTACATTGTTTGCACAGACTTGTTTGCCTGTTTCTGAAGACTAAGGGAAAATACACTGTTTTACTTACAATACTAAAAACACCCAAACAAATAAAACAACAATAAAAAAACACCCCAAACCTACCAACCAACCCAACCAACCAAACACCACCAAAAAAAAAAAAAAGCAAGCAAAAAAGAAGCAAAACAAAATAAACAAAAAACCAAAACCACAAAATAAAAAAAAATCCCCAAACCCAAATTAAAAAAACCCCAACAAACAACAAAACCAACCAAAAAAACCCAACCAAACAACAACAACAAAACCAAACACACACACCACCCCCCCCGCCCCGGATCATACTATTTTAAACAACTTGATGTATTATAAAGGACACAAAATTAGAACAATGGAACAACCTGTGCAAGGAACACTGAGATGTTGACATTGCAGCCTTCTAAGGGTTTTTTATTTGTTTGTTTAATTTTTAAAGAAAGTGTGTGCCCTTGGTTCTGGCCAGGAGAATCAATATTATGGATATTTCCAAAGCGCAGTGCTTCCAGGTATGACAGATATGCACTTTACCATTAAAGAAGAGCTGAAATTTGTTAGGCGATTGTTAGGGATATGGGGGAATTAATTAATGAGAATGTACTACACATTTCTTGAATGACTGCGACATGCCAGAAAAATTCCAGTGCTCTCTCACTGACAGAGCTGGGGGAGAAACAGCTATCCTTCTTGGCAATTCTCATTTTTGAGACAAAAATTTAAATTGAAATAATATAACTATAAATCACAAATTCCAATCTCCAATGAATAACTGGGGAAATTATCACATTCTGGAGAGCAAAGGAAATACTATAGCCATAGGTCATTTACTGAATATTTTGTTTGTAAGTTAGAGCAACAGCCCAAACATGACACTACTCAAATGCCCATTGTGTGACAGGAAGCTGATTATTCTGAAAACATGCTTTTTGTAAACCCTTGCAAATGGTGATGATGAAGTATCACACTTGCAGTTTTAAAAAATAGGAAGTTACAGGCATACAAATCAACTGGTTATCCTGCGGTGGAGAAAGTTATGTGAGAAGGAACCCCCACAGCTACATCTGAGCAGGGACTGGCAGGATAAAGAAGTCTTTAAAGAGGCACAAAATGGCTTTTTTTTTTTCTTTTGTAAATCTAATGTGGTCTGTCTTTCTTTTATGGATTGGAAGACAGTTTTATTTTGAGTTTCACCCACATGTGAAGGAAAATTAGTCAGGATTTCACAAACCTGTCTTTCTGAGTCCAGATGGTATTGATTTGAACATAAGGTAGATGGCAGGAAAAGAAAAAGACAGAAAGAATATCGGAGGGTGGGGGAAACCAACAAGTAATCCTTTATGAATTTCATAGCTTCTTATTAGAGCTGATATTTTTACATTTGAAAACTTGCATTTTTCAACGTAGCTGCAAATATTTTGTAAAGTGAAACCTTCTTGTGTCATGTATTTTTCCCTTGCCTTCAGCAAATTAGTTATACTTGATTTTCACGAAGACTTAGTGTTATCCTAGTCAGCTATTACTTGTACTGGTAAGCCTTGACACTTATATCTGAAACTCTCTCTCTAAATTTAACGTGAGAAACAGAGCAAGTAGGAGAGTCAAAGAGCTATTCAGGTTGTCATTGCTGAGAATGTTTTGAAGATGACCACATGTTTCATATGTTTAATTGAACATATGTGAATATTGATACTTTTTAAAAGGAATTGCATTGAATTAAGATAAGCATCTTGTATTATTTAAAGACCTTAAATAATATATCAGATCTTATAAATATACCCAATCTCTCATTAAAAATAGTGCCTGGATTTGAAAGTAACTGCCAAAATGCATAAGATTTATCCTGGAGTAAGCTCTCTCTCAACAGAAACGATCCATGGCAAGTATCTTTCCGTCTTTCTATCACTAGTCATCCTTGAAAATTACTATAATTTGATATAACCTTCTTATCTTTCTAGATTATTTTAAAGATTCTTGATGGAAAATATGAAACAAGATTCGTAATAAGTACATTCAGTTCTAGATGAGGTTATCGAGCCTTATTTTCTAGATACTGTAGGTTTTCCTTTGTTTAACTTATAGGTGATTCCATAATGAGTCAATTAATGACAGAATAATTATTTACAGGTTTCGAGATCTCCATATCTGTGAACTACTGAGAGGAAAAATGGGGAAAATCAATGCCATTAATGAAGAGTCTTCATAAGTATCACCAAGCATAATATTCCTACACAGGTAAGCCCTACCAAACTGTATATATTAGTGTGCTGGAAGCATTCCTTCACAGTCAAAAATTGTGGTCATTTTAATTCTAAATTAAATTATAAGAAAAAGTCAGAATATCTAAGTTGTATTTTCTCCACTGGCTATATTTCCACCATCCTCCTTACTTCACAAGGACAGGAAAAGACAGAAAATGCTGCCAAAAGACTTTTGGTCAACTACACAGTAGGGGAAAAAAGGAAAACTAATAAAAGTGTTCCTGACCATTTGGTTAGTTTTCTTAAATATACTGACATTCTGCTAAGTGCATGGCAGGAAGCTTCACAATGTTGCTGAGAGAAACACAATTAAGGCCCATGAAAGAATATTTTCAAGACAAAGGATAAGATTTTCAAAGATATCAAAGTGGGAAGGAACAACTAACACTACTTACCTTAGATACTTACCAAAAACTTATCAGGTTTGTTTTGGAAACTTCACATCTAGATTATTTCAGAGTAAACTGAATCAAGGTTCCTGATAGTAATTTTTCACTTAAGTTCTTGGTGATAAACCTCAACATTTTATAATTGCCTAATTTTAGCCACTGAAACTTGTTACACTTTTCTCACCCATATTTGATAGATTTGCTCCTTTTACATGAGGTCTGCAGCCCAGGTTAGTTGAATGTATAAAATAGATAAATCACATCTCTCCTCAAGAAACTGAATGTCGTCATGAGTGGCGAGGTACTCAGATCTAGGTGACCCTCACACCCTCTTACTTCCTTTACACTCTGAAACTTGGCCTTTGCTTTCCTGATCTCGGCAGTGCATGTTATCATCAGCTACCCCAAAGCACTCCCAGAGACAGTGCTTTCCAGCAGGTCTCCTATCCCTCAGTAGCCCACTGGAGTCATTGTCCTCACATGCATCAGCTGTAGCACATCTGAGTTGGACCCTAGCTGCTTAAACAGCTGATTCAGGACAGTTTTTCAGGGAAAAATAATAATAAATATCCCCTTTATTATTTATTGCTAGACCAATCCTTGTCCCATCTGAAATATTTGCAGGAAAGACATGGTATCAAAATTCAGATTTGCTCATAAAATAATTTTTGGACCAAGAATTTGCCTCCTAATAAAAACAGTTACTGATTGATGCCCTGTTAACAGCTATGTTTTGAGAGCTGGGAGCAACAGAATAAAATTACATTTTAAATTTACTTCTCTTGCCCGTTGCTTTAAAATTTGAAGAACTGGCCCCAAAAATACACCGCAATGGCTGGTGATGTGTTTTCTTGTCACAAGTAAAGACTGTAAGGTCATGATAAAGATATCTAAGCAGTTGCTAGTTTTAAGTTCACAAATTCAGTGGCAGATTGAGAGCCAAATTGAGTTACCTTCTGTTAGCTGCAAGATTTTCTGAGTAAATAAGTGAGTTTATAATTCTCTGAGAAAATAAAATGATTTTTTTTGTCACTGGAGGCTAGCAGAATTTAAGAAAATATCACACATGACAAATCACCTGTCTATTTTTTTTTTCTTCAGGGCTGATGCTTTAGAACTTTTTCCCTCTGTCCCCAACTATTTTTTTTCCCTGTTTGAAGGTAAGGATACTGTGGCAAAGAGTTATCAGTATCCTACTCCAGTTCTGAACTACCAATGATTAACAAGTGTCCGATGTTTAGTGTCCCCTTCCAATCACACAAGTGATAAATTAATGTTTTACGTACACATTACAGTTTAGTAACTTTCTATTATAACAACGACTTCACTTTTCACACATGAATATCTCCAAGGCCTCCTTTACTGCTTAGAGAGACAACAGGAAATGTTGACAAGGTTACCAAAGAACAAAAGAGTAATTCTAGCTACAAGTAAAAATAACAATGCAACACTAGCCTTGGGCTTTTTGATGATTTGGTTATTTGTTGGTTTTTTGTATATTTGTTTTAGTTTATTGATGAAAAAATAGAAATAAGCCAATTGGTGTTCATATGACCAGAAAATGTTTTCTTCTCAGTGAAAAGGACTGTAGAGATTCTGCCTCTGCCTATCTATAGTGTCTGAATTCCTCCTCATATGCAAAAGGTATGTCCACTAAAGGAAGTGTAGGAAATGGTATTTAACTTAGAAAATCTGGCCTCATTGTGTTTATTTATTTATTTATTTATTGTTGTAAAAAGCTAACCATGCATGTGCACATGTACATTTTTTAAACCAAGCTAGACTTTGTCTGGCAAAAATATGCATTTTGCTGAAAATTTTATAGATATATCACTGTAGGCATTTTTCTTCAGAAAAGAAATAAAAAAAATTCACGTCTTACATGCACTGGTGATTGCAATGAGAGCTTGGAATTTAGGAGACCTGTGTAAATTCCCTCTGGAGTCAGAAAGCTTATTGAACAGAGTAACAGACCGATGATGATCTTTCTCAAACAGGAGACATAAGTTTTAATAAAAGAGAGGCGTAGACTAGTCTATTTCTGCTAATATGTTGCTTTAATTTTCTTACAATCACTGGAGAATGAGTAAATACATGCATATATATAAAAGGATTTTTGAAATGCTGCCCCGGGTTGTCACATCTTGCTCTGTCTCCCAGGGAGATTCACTTATGAGGGAGTTTCACCTGTGGGTAGAAAAATACCAGTTCCATAAGAACACCCAACCTCTGCCTTGGCTCCTGATGCTCCTTTGGGAGCAGGCACGATGCCACCTGCCCTGCTGTCTGCTTGGCTCCTGCACTGCCCTGCCTTGTCTCCATCCCTGGTGACCCCCAACTTAACAGCTCAGCTGGATGTGCACAACACACATGTCAGTGCAGCTTTATGAATTTATTTCATTCACATTTACTTTGGATAAAAAACTATCCTTTCTTCCAGCAAAGCCTGTAGCCACCCAAGTAAATAATGGAAGACAAAATTAAAGCAGTCCTCAGTCTGTGTTCATAGCACCTATTCTCATCCTAGAGAATGATAACGTATAGATAGACCTTGGGAAGCAATGAAGGAATATCAGGTGGCAGACTATGTACACACTCTCCTCAGTAATGAGAATGGCTACAGTGTCTCAAGAGTTGTTTCTCATTAGCACTCTGTTTCTTAATAAAGAATTGCAGTACAGTAGTGAGCTTTAGCTTCTTTCTTTTGTCTCCATGATGTCACGTTACACCAAACCAGAAGAAGTGCGACAGACATGTGCAGATAGAAAATTTTCACAACCACTGCATCAGAGATCATCTGCTTACTGCTCTGTGTGTCCAACAGCTTGAGGAACGTCCACATGCCAGAAGTGAAGGGTGAGCTCCCTTTTCTTTGGAACTTCTCAAACCTTTTACAACATACAATTTCCAAGAAAAGTTGTAATACAATATTATGTACTATCTTACAGATTGTAGCCAATGTTACCAGAAGCAATACACAAATGGATGTGTGCCAGTAAGGAAAAGGTAATATTTGAATATTGAACCATCTGTTCCCCCTGACAGTGGAAGCTATGTCAGGAACATGACAGTAGCATACTAAGTTCACCAAAACAGTGGCACTCTTTTGCGAAGATACTTGAAACATTATTAACAAACCTGTGATACAAAATCTCAGAGGGACTCTAACTCACATGAACAAAATTCGCTAACCAAAGCAAGTTGAATATTTCTTGTCATGCAAAAAATTTACCTCATTTATAAGAAAAATTTTTAAACCATAGGACTCTCAGAATAAAAATATGGACTTAAACATTTGTAATCTTCTTTGAACAGGATTTCTTTAAGCAATTGCAAATCATTCCATCTAGACTATATTTAAGACTTGTGTTATGAATTAATTCTCAAATAAAGTATTGAGAATGAAAAATTTTGATTGGTGCTTTAAGAATAGAGAAATGGAATCTAAATCCAGTAACATTCAGGATTTCTGTTATTCCAGGAAACTTACTCTTGTCCAAATACTGTGTGTGCTTGAAAGAAAAGAAACCATATTCAAGGGTGATTATGGAAGCTCTTCTTTGGCTAAGAAATGGCTTCTAATTCAGCTTAAGAATAATGGCAACATTATTCTTAATGAATTATGAATGCCAAACAGAGGGTTCTTAATGAAAGCACTTACAGACACTGGACTGCAGTGGCAGACAGATTTCCAACAATGCAGCAAATACAGGGGAGAAGGAAGTTTGTTTTGGAAAACAGACTCCTCAATAGTCAGCAAATACAGGAGAGAGCAGAGCTTTACACCAAGTGTTGATTTACAGTTGCAGTCAGCCTGTAAATATATTGTATACAATGAGAGATAGCTAAAGGAAAGAAACATTGTGATAATTTTATTGTTCTGTTTTAAATGGTAAGGAGAGAGGAAAAATATGACAATGGATTTGCAGCCTATTCTAGATAACTCTAATAACTGAACTATCTGAACTATCCAAACCTTTTCCCATGGTGTGTAAACAAGATTTATCTTAATTTGAAAATATTTTTTCTTTGCAATGTAACTTTTTACGCTGCAGCAACCTCACAATCACACATTGCTCAAGCATTCAGCTGCTAGCCCAGAGAGAATCTTACCGAAATACTGCCACATTGATTAGACAGATTAGAGAAACAATGTTATGAAGAGATCATAATCTCTCACTGATTCAGTTGCTAAGCTGTGGCCAAACACATCATGCTAATCATTTAACTTCTACAAAAAAGGGGAGAAAGAAGACATTTCTTATATCTGGCTAGCCTGAAAAGATAGACAACTGGTTTCCAAATAGCATTTCCAAACCCATCTTTTAGTATAAATCCTGTCTAGATTTCATCTTACTCTCATTTTTTTTGTTAACCACAAACTGCATGCTTACATCAAGATCATGCTTTTATGCTGAGATTGGTATGTATAAGAATTTTACAATTACCATATCATAACACCTACAAACTGATCACAATTATGAGGGTGAAGTTCATAAACCTCTATGTGTTTTTCAGAGTAAACAGCTCAGAAACTCAAGGAAGGTGATTGAGAGTAATCACCCTGGCTTTACAAAGGGAAAATCATGCCTGACCAACCCAATAGCTTTCTACAATGAAATGTCTGGTTTAATGGATGAGGGTAGCAGTGGATATTGTTTATCTCACCTTCAGCAAGTTTTTGACACTGCCTTCCATCATATTCTCATTGACAAAATGATGAAGTATCTGTTAGATAATCAGGCAAGGAGGTGGATAGCAAATTGGCTGAACTGCTGGGCTCAAAGGTTTGTGAGCAGGGGCACAAAGTCCAGCTGCAACCCAGTCCCAGTGCTGTACCCTCAGGCCTGCTCCTAGGCCAGAACTATTTAACCACATCATTAATGACCTGGCTGGTGGGAGGGAGTGCACCCTCAGCAAGCTTGCAGAAGCTATAAACCAGTGGAATTGACCAATCCAGGTAGCTGGTCTGCCTTTTAGAGGAAGCTCAAAATGCTGGATGCTGGAGGAAGAGGCCCACAGAAATGTCATTAATTTCAACAAAGAGAATTGCAAAGTCATGAACTTTTGCTGGAATTACACCAGATATCAACATACACTGGTGGCCAACAGTCTGAAAAGCATCTTGGCAGAAGACCTGGGTTTCCTGGTGGACACCAAACTAAACTTGTAGCACTGCATTAAAGATACATCTAAGTGCTTGTTCCCGTTCTGGGCTGCCCAGAGCAGAAATACATGAACGTGTTGAAACACATCCAGCAAAGGACCACAAAGAGGGTTAAGGGCTTGGAGCAGCTGTCATATCAAGAGATACAATCCTGAGCATCAACCTGCTACAGCTGACCCTGCTTTGAGGAGGGAGATTGACTAGACAACACCTGGAGATACCTCCCAGCTCTGTAAATTTTGTGATTCTCTGAGAAAGGGCATTCTGAATCTGTTTGCTGGGATGTTTTCATGGGCTTCTCAGAAAAACAGAAATACCATTTAGTCCCACCCAGACATATTATGTGCTGTATTAAGTGCAAGAGAGATGCCTGATGTTGCTTGTGGTTAACAAGTGACTGTGTGTGGTATTAATGAATGATGGCAAAAATGCAAATTACGATTTCTTGATGTATATGGATTTTTTTTTTTGTGCATACAATTCAATAGCTCTTTTACTTCAAGATATAATGAACAACTACAGAAAACAAAAATATTTTATACCAGTGCTTTGCTAATGCCCTGGGAACCACTCATTCCACCCGCATGCTATCAAGATACCATTATGGAAAAATAAGCTTTTTGTAACACAAAGCAGTGTAATTTTGAGACTTTTCAAGCAATACATATGATCATTACAAAAAACATTTTCCTGAAATACCCTGAATCACCACATAATACATCCATTTATCTAATTTCATATTATGTTAACATGTGAAAAAAGGCTTTAACAACAGCTACAAAGTAAGTACTTAAGTAATTCAAAATTTGAGCTAAAACCAGATTTTATAAGTCCCCATACTCCCCCAAAATAATATATACTGATATTCAGTTACTAGCTTTCTTGCTGTAACAACAGAAGCTACAGAAATGTAGCTATTAAACCACTCTGTATCAGCCCTTCCAGCCTGACAGAGCCCCTCTGTTTAAATTTCAGCATCCAGACCACAAGTATATAGACTTTGGGGATAAATCATTGTTTGCTATGCTGCCTAGCTCACTTTGGTGGCAGTTTCATAGGTTCGATATTGGCATGTGCTTTCTGACCTGATTTTGGATTTTGCAGCATGCGCTACGGCCATCCATCCTTGTTATGGTGATCCTCTCTTTGTTAGGCAGTTTGGCAGTTGTTCATGCACTTGGATTTGGATTTATATGTGCTTTTGCATCAAAACTCTCTGACTGAGAGTAGTATAGTCACACAGATTTTCCCGTCATAGAGTCTCCTTGCTTTCACAGTTGCATTTCCTGGGTTTTTAATATATTTTCATTTTTCTTCTTGGGCTGAAGTTATAGTACATATTTACTTCTATACTCATTATCACTGAAAGAGGATTTGGCTGTTTATCTCAGACAGATTTCAAGGTGATTGTATTTTCTTTTTATTTACCATAGCAAACAAGTGCAAAGCCACTAGCTTTCTAAGACCATTAGAAAGTCTTTGGTTTGCACATCATTTTACTTAGATGCTGTAATTCATTGTAGGTTTCATGTCAAATTGCAGATAATGTTGTGTGAGTTTTCTCATGTCAAGGAACATAATGAGTTTAACACGAGTTCCAGGTTACTGGAATATCTTTATAACTCTTCCCTTAGACTCTTTCAATGGCAAACCTGTAATTAAACCTTAAGTATATTTAAATTATATGTGTTCATTAAGTTATAAAATATAATGGTGGCATTAATTATGGAGAGGTCTAAATGGATTTTTTTCACCCTTAAAATAGTAATAGATTACTTTAATAGGACTATTCATGTGTATAAAGCCAAGCATGTGTTTAGGTGTTTGCATGATTGAATTCTTTGAATATGAAACAACCAGCAAAATTACATTTGTATGCCTGGTCTTCCCAATTTTGAAGACTGTGAGAACTGCAACAAATAGAAATTTGTTTCTTCTCCAGGGTCTAATAAAAATTAACACCTGTCTTAGCAGGTAAATCTGAACAGTCCTGGGAAACAATCATTGAACTCTGGGAGCCTTTTCTGCACTACTTGGAAAGGAGTGTTAAACCAATCATAAAATATTTAAAATATCAGACAAACTAGAGAAACGTAGAGTGTCAGAAGGGATAAAAAAAGATTTAAAGAAAGTAGAAGGCTGTTCATGCAGTCCTTACTGGCCTGAGTATGGATATTACGGGTCATTATTATTAGACACTATTCATAGTGATCCTGAAAAGCAAAGTAATCTCTCAGTAATGAAGTCAGTATACATTGCATCTGAAGACAAACTACAGCCTGATAGAAAACTCATTGCTTCTTAGTTGTCTCCATAATATATTCTAGTTAAAAATAATGAGACTGTTGATAAATATTTTATGAATATTTACCTGCAAAAATGACAAAAAGAAATGAGAATAGAAAGAATAGAAAGAAAAGAATGTGGCACTTTGTTCTGTAGTTTATAAATTAGTAACATATATTTTGTTATAGTTTTGTACCCAAATCCTCTTCATTTCAAAAAACAGTCAAAATCAGCCACAAATGATTGTTCAGCCTTTTGTGTGGTGGTTACTTTTTTTCTGTGACTGGAACTCTAAAGGCCAGGTCTGGCTCTCAAGTGAGTGACAGCGAGAAATGAGATCCCCTTAGCCTTCAGTCAGCCCCCAGAACTGGTGCTTCAGTATTATACAAATGTGCAAAATTTTCTCAAACCTGGAAAGATACCACGACTATAGACATTACAATTCACAAGGCTTCTTCACCTAAAATATACCTGAACTGAATGAGCCCTCTTATTGTCTGTTAGGTAAAGTTCCACATAAAGACCATTTGAATGCATCCTCTGCCTCTTCAAGATTTTTCAGGAACACAGCTGTTTCACATCTGTTTAAGTCCTCTCAGAATCCAGCTGTTTACTCTGTACCACACCTATTTGCATCTCTTGACAACTTTAATTCCTTGTGCTTTTTTTTCAAGAGTATAACAGATAACCTGCCAATTGCAGAGCATTCATGGCAGAGAGTAGGTAGATCTGTGATCCCCTGTTGATACATGTCACTGATTTTGACTGAAACTGTGTTGTTAGAAGTAGAAAAAAAGTACAATTATGATTATTCACAATAAAATTTTCAGTCAGTACCAAGACAATGCTCAGTGATGGAAAGTATAAATTACTAAAACCTATGACTGATGTCATATTTTAAAGAATAGGGTCACATTTTCTACCTACAGAAGATGAATTTTTTTCTGGAATGTGTCTGGCTGGTGAATAGATTTTGATCATCTGGGAGAACAGACGTGCAAAATACGGAATGTTCCACAACACAGTAAAAATCCAGGAGTGCAGTCAGAGTACAGCTCTCACCAAAAATAACTTTTAATTGGCTACAACAGACTGAGTATCCTCTTTTACTTTGAAATCACGAGTTCTTCTCTAACTCATGTGCTTAAATTTGTGGCTTTTGCTGCTAGATACTTTGCAAATATGCTCATGTACCATTACCCCTTTAAAATTTTCAATTTCTTTCCTAGTCCTTTAAAGACGTCATGGAAAGAGTTGTCTAGCAAAGCCAGAACCAAGATGTGGTCTTTGCTGTTTACAGATTTTAGAACTGATATTTGGCAATAGCTGTGGAGATATGTGCCAGCTCTAGACATGGTCTCACTTTGAAGCTTACATCATTTTCCTACTCATGGGAACTGTCAGTGGTTTTCTGTCTGTTCGCATTTTCCTTCTACCAGGGCTCATCTCTTTCCAGTTTTAGGTATTTCCCTAACTATTACAGCAGATGCATCCTGTGGGCCTCCTCTTCTGCATGGAAGGTGTCTTTCTCACTGCTGACACAAAGTACTTTGGGAGCTTGTAAATACTACCCTGTGCTTGCAGTTGCTTTACATACTGTACAGCAGAAATAGCTTTAAGAGTGACACACAACTGATTTTAGGCACTAAATGTAGAAATGTAGGATGTTATTCTCCCTAAACTTGTTGCATAGCCAGCAGTAGGAGGGAGGTATTGCTTCACAGAATAATTCAGAGCAACTGATCATGGAATCATAGAATGGTTAGGACTAGAAGGGACCTTAAAGATCACCTAGCTCCAACTGGAGCAGAAGAGTGAAATATAGACAGTGCTGGTAGACTGAGAGCTACATTTCTAGCAATCTTAACATGAAGCAAATACAACTTTGATCTGTAAAAAGAAAATAGATGGCTAACATACCATCAAAGTACACAAATTTTCTCCTGTATATAAACACTTCTATCATAAATTATCCTAAAAGTTATTCTTAGGTAGTAGTAAAAAGAGGCAGCTACCAGCTTTGGCAAGTATGTCAAATATAAATACAGGTAATGGGAAGGACCCATGTTACCTGGAGTGCCTATAGCTCTACTTTAGGTAGGAAGATAGTCCACATTCCACATAGTAAAATACAGAGATAGTGTGAAGTGCAGACATATAACTACATCTGGAGATTTAGCAACCTAGGCCTCTATCCCAGAAAGGTAAAAAATATAAATATTTAAGAAATTCTAAGGGGGGACAAAGGAGCAGATAAAACTTTAGCATCTCCAAGCCCATTCACTACAAAAAATATAGAGGCACAATCTTGACATCCTCAGATTCCTACTGGCTTGTTTTAGCTCCTGCTACTGTTCCAAATTCAGCTGAGTCACTGCAAATAACAAAGAATATTCCTGTTTCTGAATCCATGTAAGCCATGCTCTGTAATGGGGAAAGACCTGGAAATGCAGGCAAAGGAAAGCTGGGACCATTCTAGGCATGCACCAAAAAGATGTTGTGAGGATAACTGGGAAGCCAGGACTTCTGATCACAGTGCTGTCTAGGTTCAACCTCCAAGATACTAATTGCACACTTAACAGGAGAGCTGCTGTGCTGGAGCCTTGTCTACAACACCCATGTGTTACCCATAATTCAGGCAGATGCAGAACATGTAATCATCTGCTTTCCTTTTCTCCTGTGCAGCTCTATTTATAACTTTTTGTTGCATTTTCATCTTCTGACAACAAGTTAAGCATCTGCTGTTATTTGGAACAGAAACAATCTTGTTCTTTCATGCCCATTAAAAAAGAAAAATCTAAATGTGTTACTTTTCCTCAACTATCCACTTTCCTTGACATCAACTACCTACTTTGTCCACATATGAATATATTTGGTGATAACACACATATTTCCCTAACAAGAAGTTTTAAAAATGACCTGACTATTCTGGAAGAAGGTCACATACATATAATCATTAATAAGTGACATGCTACCTAGGAATCAAGATGTTTAAAGAAATTGTAGGGTCATTATCGCTTTTAATGTACCTCTGGAAAGCAGTATCAGATATACAGGAACAGGTGGAGGAGGCACTTGAAATAAGAAAGTGCAAGGATTTCTGTGTACATTCTTCCTTTATGTAGGTTTGGGTGTTTTTCCCCTTGGTTTTGTTTTGTTTGTCAGCTTCTTGAAACCATGAGAAGATTTGGAAAAGCAGCCAAAATTTTGATGCTTATTCTAGCTAAAAAAACACCTCCAAACCTTTTGAGATTTAACCAAAAGTATTATTTCATATTTTGTTTTATAATCTCACAGACTCATACATAAATACATTATATCTACCATCATCCATCCTTAAACTGCCTCAGATTTAATATGTAGTCTTCTTTAACAAAGATTTATTTAGCTTGTTGTCTGAGTTTTGATTACTTCCATGTTGTTTTGAATTGGCTTAATGTCCTAAAGACTTTTCTCACTTGTGCATCAGTTTATCTTTGTTTCTTTTGTCTCCTGCAACTTGCATATAAAAAGCGATGACGTCTTCAGATGTGTTTAAATCTTGCAGATAAATTGGAGTCCTCAAAACTGATTGCTTCTATTTTCTAGTACGTAGCTTAGCTTTGTAATTGTATATTCTCCATAGGAAATCTGTTTTGAATCAGCTCCTTATGATGAAAGTTAGGTAAAATATTCTGCAAAGAGTAGTAAACCCACAACATTAAGAAAATAATCTGTAGGGGAAAAAGAATTTTCTTCTCTCCTGACCTGGGCAGAATTGCTTTTCTCTTTTGTAACACACTTCACAATATAATAAAAAGATCATTCAAAGAACTAACATTTTGTTGGGTTTGTTTGTTGGTTTGGGTTTTGTTTGATGTTGTGGCTTAATCCCAGCCAGTAGCCAAACCCTAGGCAGCCACTCACTCATCCTCCACAAGTGGGATCAGAGAAAGAATGGGAAGGGTGAAAGCTGGAAAATTCCTGGGCTGAGATAAAGACAGTTTAATAGGCAAAACCAAATCCATGTACACAAGCAAAGCACAACAAGGAATGAATTCACTGCTCCCCATGGGCAGGCAGGTATTCAGCCATCTCCAGGAGAGCAGGGCCCCATTACATGTAGCGCTTACTTGGACAGACAAATGTCCAAATGTCATGACTCCAAACATTCCCCCCTTTCTCCTCCTTCCCCCCAGCTTTTTGTACTGAGCATGTTGTCACATGGGAATATCCCTTTGGTCAGGTGGGGTCACAGCTGTGTCCCAGCTGTGTCTCCTCCCAGCCTCTCATGCACTCCCAACTCCCTCACCAGTGTGGAAGTACAAACAGCAGAAAAGGCCTTGGCTCTGTGTAAGCCCAGCTCAGCAATAACAAAAACATCTCTGTGTTATCAACCCTGTGTTCAGCACAAATTCAATATATAGTCCTGTACTACCCACTGTGAAGAAAATTAACCCTTCCTCAGCCCAAACCAGCACATTTGGTTTCCTATTTTGTTTATTTGTTTTGGGGGAGATGTTAATTTTTTTTTTTTAATTATTGTCTCTCCATTGGACCTCTTCTATTTTTGTGAGATGAGAGGTGTGAGAGTGGCTAGGACTTTAGCAAGAAGAGTTTTGGAAGATAGGTTTTTTGTTTTATGCACACTGTTGCAATGAAAAATGTTTCAATCATTCTTGCTAGCAAGAGCAAAAATAATATTCCCTTTCATTAGCTTACTGTTCCCATTACTCTTCTCTATGCTTATTTTCTTTGCACTTCATGAGCTCTGATATTGCTCAGTTTTTAAGGGACTGGTCAGTTTTAAGCCTATACAGTGTTACAAAAATATTGGCATTATGCTCTCTGATTTACAGAGAGACATAGAAGCTGAATATCCAGACAGGCATGATGACAGTTCTGAACAGTAAAAGAAGAGAAGGAAATTTGGTATGAAAACAACAATAAATTAGCAAATTATGAGGTGTGCTTGTATCACACAATGTTCAGGGGTTTGTTCTGTTTAAATATATAAATGACAACAGGCTACACAGGGGGAGATTATACTGTCAAAAAAAAAAAAAAAAATCCATGTAAGAAAAGTATTAGAAATAAGATGTAAAAATTCAGTGGTCCTGCCCCTTTCACTCCTTCCCAAAGAGAAGAGTTGAGAACTGGTTTAATTTTGAACAGTGTCTTCTATATCTTTTATTTAGTCTTCTAATTAGTAGGTAATTAATCAAATATTTATTATGAAAAACCCTCACCCAATTCAATTCACTCAAGCATCATCTACCAAATTTCAAGTAAATTGTTTAAGAGGTTGTCTCACTGACGTATACACCTGTTCTTGATGACTAAGCCTCCTGGCTTTCACAATATTGTGCTTCCACTCTTTTACTAAAGTTCTGTTTCAGAAGCACCCAGATATGTGTCCCCTACCCAAGCTCTGAAAAGAACAGGATTTTCTTTTCTTTATATATGATTGCCTTCAGTTCTGTGGCCTTCAGGACATAGTCCTTATCCTCTAAGAGTATCAGACAATCAATAACTATTCAGAAGAGTGCAGCAACTGCCTCTGTCTTTTATTTGTAATTCTCTGAGCACATTGCAAAACTCTTGCCTTCTTGAGGGCATTCAACTGCAGGATTTCTGGCAGCCTCCTCTCTAGCAGCAATAAAGATTCTTCCTCTTCTTAGTTTCCAAGAAATGTGACTCTTGGGCGTGGGGACAACCCCATGTACAACAGGATAATTAAGTGGCATGTATAGCTAAGTAATAGAGTTGATCATTTCACCCAGCCCTATTTTGGGAGCCCAGCAACAGTTTCTTCCACACCATACAAAAACTGACTCCATTAATATAGCTTTGTAGAGGATCTTGGATTTCAGCTTTATAGGCCAGGTTTTTGGCTACCTTTAGGCAAAAATCTTCAGGTAGTGCTGCCTGGCCCAAATATTGTTTTATGCTTCAGTAATGGCATGAGCAAGAATTTTTATAATAAGTTGAACCATGACAAAGTTGAATTTGCATGTTCTATTTTATATAAAATTAAAATAGTTCAGTTGAAATGTGAATAGAAAGTATATTAAGGTGCAATAACTGTAATTTCCATAGTAAGATGAGAATGGTCTTCTGCTAAGACCAGCTCAGGTTTATAATTTCTCTATTTTGTCGGTAAAACCTTTCTGCCAAGAGAAATAAAAGAAATAATAAACAAAGACCTTAAAATCTGCAAAATGCATGTGATGTCCATAAAAATGAAAAGCTGGCACTACTTTCTTAAATGTTTTTTGGTCTTCTGAAATATGGAGTCTGAAAGGACACCTTTACCAACTCTTTGTCATTCTGGAGGATTCTTTTCCAAACCAGGGAAACCAATTTGAGTTCTCGGGTGACATATGGAAATGTTCACATCTTTGGCCAGATTTCTTTCTCTGTTTAGCACCAGTGAAGTGCCAAAAACAGCTACCAAGTTCCAAGGCACAATCACCAGTTTCTGGACCCCTAAGCACTTCAGTATGTAATGACAGTGAAGAAATGCCTCAAACTTGCTCATTTTTGTACACTGGTCACCGATATTAGCAAATTCAACAAAAACTGCAAACAAATCTGAAATCCGGTGTGCTTCACTGCATTTGGAATTTTGTTATTGCAGATGTGGACATCTCCAATAGAAAGGCTAGCATTAGTTTACATTTCACTGTGCAAAATGAAAAAAAGAAACCTATAAAATTTAAAGAAGTGGGCTGGTTTTGCATTTTACAGAGGGAAAGGAATGCTAGAAAACCTAACATTTTCTGTGAGTTATCAAATATTTACTTAGTCCTACAACACAGATTTTGGGATGAAGAATATTTTCCTAGACTGGTTTCCATGACATCTATGCTTATTGTTTTCTTGAGATTTATTAGTGTGTTCTGTTAAGTTCTAGCAAGAAAGTATGCTAAGTCACTTCTGTAAGAAAATGAATACAATGTTAAATAGTTCAATCAGTTAACCGTTAAAAGAGGGAAATTAAGTATTTAGGTATGGAAGACCCTCGAAGGATTTTCACAGCACCCAAAAGTCATGTATTCCAAGCACACAACCAGTGTAGCTTATTTAGAGACACTGTGCCTTTGTATTTTCAACATATTGCCTTATTAATGTAACCTTAGGACTTGAACTTTGTGAACCCTCTTCACTGAAACAGAAAACCACTCAAGGCATAGCCGGGTTAGGATTTCATTGCAAACTGAAACATTAAGGCATTCAGCAATCTTGAAGGCCTGGCCAACATTACCTCTCAGACACACACCCTCCCCTTAAAATAAAGGTTTAAAACAAGCTTTGAGCTACCCAAGTCATGGTTCCCTAAACAGAAACAACATGGGCATGGCAGAGATCTACACTTCTATTGCTTAACCTTGCTCAGGGCTGCCTGTGTGACCAGGACAACAAAAGGCCAGCAAGGGACTGACCTGCTAAAACTGACTGAACAGTGTGTCACTGTGAGAGATATTCTGGAGAAGACTTGCCCAAACCAACACAAAACCAGATTGGATTAATGGTAGGAAAAATTTCTCACAAAAATATGGGAGAGGCTTCTTCTTCAATTTTGTTTGGATGAAAACTCTAATCTTTCCATGAATTTGCCCAGAGGTCAGTGCTGCTTTTCTCCACGTCTATAGCAGGTTGTTTAGTGAGCAAAAATGAATAGGAGAATTTATCACCCACAACACCATTGTGGCATAAAATATTCTCATACTGCCATTTACTCGACTGCCCCTCTTCCCTCTTGTACAGATTTTGCTGTACAGCACTTCACCAAACTCAGCTCTCTTTTGGGAGAAAGCTAAATAAAGTCGTGTGTTTCATTTAAAAACCAATACATTTATGCCAAATTTTCAGAAGCACAAGACAGCTGGGTAGTCCCAATGTTTTATAAAAGGCGGCTAGGTGGGGAGTTCAAGGCTAAACTTCCTATGAATGTTGAAATCCCTTTTACACAGTAACATTTTTACCCTGCCTATTCCAGGTTGGAAATTATAGTGCTATAACAACACTTTCCAACCTATTTCAGTCTAACATACAAAGACAAGCATTAGAGAAATTTTTAAAAGTGAAATGTTTTTCCTCTAAAACATGCAGCATTCTGAAAGTTAGACCCTTTCCCTCCTCTCTTCCCCAGTCCTTCAGCAGAAAAACCCTTAATATTAAAACTGGTAGACAAAGAACCTTTCAAATATACTTTGGTGAATCTACATGAATGCACAAAGATGGTGTGTATCTAAAAGCTGAACAGACTTCTGTAATAAGTCTGCTAGGTTAAAATTTGGGAGCTATTTTAATGGAGACAAAATTACCACAAGCACACAGTAGCTAATTTCCTAAAGGCGATAATGTGGTTATTTGCCATGATGGCCACAGGCACTGCATCCACATTAAAGTCTGAGAAGTCCACATTAAAGACTGAGAAGTTGATTATTTGGAGTTTAAAGGAAGAAAAATCTGACTGGCTTACTTTTGAATTATAGGATTGTAAAATACATTTGAAATCACTAATTCCTTTTTTTTTTTTTTTTTTTTTTTTTTTGTGTGTGTGTGTGTGTGTGTGTGTGTGTGTCTGTGTGGCTTTATAGCTTTTAAACAAACACATTTATATTTATGTATTTATTTATTTATTAAATATTTTCCTGCTTGAGACCACATATGCTTGGTATGTGTAATTTATAGGTCAGTTATAAACTTCTAAAAAGAGGTGTGAAATGAAAATATTGACAGCTGAGTTTGCTGGCAAAATTATGACATTTTTCAAATAAAGGTCAAAACTCTGAAAATCATGGCTATTCCACAGCTCTGAAAATAAACAAAAACATCCGAATAAGTGTTAGAACTTTCTGAAGGTTTTACTACTTCCTTAGCTCAACCATTTTAAAATCATGCCATTTCTTTTGCAGACAGGCAAATAGTCTAGTGTGCTTGTCCTTCTTTCTACTGCTTTTCAGAAGTATATAGGAAAGACAGAATCAGAAAACAAATTAAAAAAAAAAACATAAGCTGAAAGGAAAACTAGAACACACAGATGTGTAATTTTAGGAAAGCAAAGGTCAGAGTCCAGTTGACAAGTTTTCTCCGAGACTGGCAGGGAAACTAGGACAACTGTGAGATATGTATGAGCTGTCTGAGAAAGAAATCAGAGGAATACAGAGAAAGGAGAAATAACTACCCTTACCAGCACAGGATCTACTGAAAAAGTTGCAAAAACATAGGCTAGGTTAGTTCCTAACCTCTGTGGCTCTCAGCGATGCCCTTTAGCTTTGTGAAACAAAAAAACAGCCTGGGTGAAGGTAGAGTCTGTGTGAAAGAAGGAACAAGAAATCTTTTTCTGACATCACATTAGTACTGGAAAACAGACACTTCAGCCTCAAAGCTTGTGGGGCTGTAGCAGGCCAAAACTTTCAATGTCCAGAACACCCTCTTATGGAAAGTTGTAGAGTTATTCTGCTGCTTCCGTACAAAGTGGAACAGCACTTTGGGCAGGTGTGTCTTTGAGAAGCAGGATGCCAGCTGGCACGTCATCAGAGTGCCTGGTGAGGAAGGAATTGGTTGGAAGAGTTAATCAGAAATTTTCTGTGTATATTTATGGCTGTGTTGAACTATCACTTGAAATGAAATCACAGCCCAATGAAGTCTTATGGGATGCTTGGCTTTCAAGAGTAGCAAGTCAATGGACCAAATAAACTTTAATGTGGACCATGATCATTTAAAGAATGTTTTCCTGGAAAAACATGGGATGGGATTTATTGACCCGGGAAATTCCTTCCAGTTGCATGCTCAGTGTGGCCAGAATTTCATGCCTGGCTCCTGGCCATCCCCATGTCAACATTTGTTGGTTTTTTGGTGTTTGTTGTTGTTGGTTTTTGGTTGTTTTTTAATTAATTTAGATTTTTCAAGACAGAGTCAGATATGTTGTGGCTACAGCTTAAGTTGATTAAGAGGTCACTGTCCTCATCTGCTCACCCTCTCCTCTGTCTCACTTCTGTTCCTTCAGCTATTTAGCACAAGTGTATAAGGAGTGACACCTTCACCAGTTTCTGTGACAAGTATTTTGCAATACAAGAAGAAGACTAAAATGTATGCAGCTTAGAAGATCTTACTCTCAGCAGTTATGAATGCAGTAAATCCAGAAAATCTGAGCCAGCTGAGAATGCTCAAATGCATTCATTCATCTCCTAAACCAACCGGTTGCAACAGACATGAGTATATTTGGCTGTGGCCTCTCACCTAGGTCACCTGATTTGGGTAAGAACAGTGTTTTCAAGCAACATAGTAAATTCAGAGATACTGTTTGGTGATTCTGGCTTCAGTTTAATGTAACTCATGAGAGGACTGAGACGTAAAGTGTTTTTCAACAGTGAAAGTGTGCCTGGGGCACACAGATCTCCCTTCACTCTGACAACACGGTGAAGTGTGAGAACATAACTCGCATAGGAGGGCAAGGGGCACCTGTGGAAAACTAAACATGAGCACAGGTAGTGATTCAGGTGCTCATTTTTACCTCAGCTGCTGAAGTATAGTACTAGGAGAAACACATCTCATGCAATACTAAGATCCAAGCCTAAAATATATTCCAGAACTTGATGACAGAAGACAGAACATCAGCAAAGCCTTGAAATCTATATTTTCTTACTTAAGTAACAAGTTTTAAGAGTAAATAAAAAAGGATCAAACTGGTGTTCTTCTCTCCTTTTTTTCACTCTTCCAGCAGAATTTCACACAGACATTAAAGTGTATTCAAATTACTGGGTACATCAACAAGCACAGGCATTAGTCTAAGCTTGGAGAAATAAAAACAGACAGGGTGTTTTTTTTAATCAAACAGGAAACACTGAAGATGAGAAATGCTTTTACAAATAATACAGCCTTAAGTGCTTTGATAAATATTTTCTGAAAATAGTCTAAAATCTACATATCAGCCAAAGGGATTAACGCCTGAAAGGATTAATCAACCTAAAGATGAGATATGATCAATCTAAAGTCCAGTTGCCTTGTATTAGAATAGCTTGTGTCTGTTTGCAAAATGGTTGAAGACAGTAATTATCAGGAAATTATCAGTACCTGAGAAACAAAGCCATTATGATGAATCCTAATGTCTAACAATTCATAGTAAATGAATGTTAATGTCTAAGTAACATTATTACAATTAACATTACAATTAAATTATGAATTACATTCATAATTTAATTACTACCTGTACCAATAGTCCAGACATTGCTCAAACTCCTAGTAAATCTTCTCTGCCTTTTGTCAGAAAAAATGACTACTTTTTGCTAAGCTGCCAGAAGGATCTCATGGTCTTGCATAAAGTTACAGGAGCTGCCAAAAGTTCTTGGAAAAGAAAGAAGAGATCTCAATAAAAGCCCTTAGAGCATAGCACAGTTAGGGAAAAATGTCTGACAGAACTGAAATCAAACCACTTTGTTTAGTTATACAACAAATAAAACGTTATCACCAACAATTACACAAAATCTACCGTGCCCATTCAGCATATCTCTGACCTAATGAGCTAGACAACAATTGAAAATCCCAGAGAGTACTCCAGGAAGGACTTTGGTTCCCAGAATGACACTCAGACTTCGTGCCAGTTTGGGTCTTGGGCTCTTTACAAGCACGCACAAGAAGAATGCCAAATGTCTGTAGGTTCTGATTTTGGACTGAGAACCTACTTGTTACACAGAAGCTACAGAGGGACAGCTGCTGTATGGAAATGACTTTTCATTAATGGGCATAGCTGACAGACTGCAACAACTGGCAAATTATTTCATAGATCTGACCAAGAAGAGAATCTGAGGACAGTTATGAATGACAAAAGAGAACAGCAGGCCAGCTTTCATTCAGATTAATCCTTTCATGGCAGAGTTTTAACTGCCCTTCAGTAACTCATTAAGGCGTACACCACAAGCTGATCTTATTAGATTTCAACATCAACTTTAAAAAATAATGAAAGTAGAGATGGTGTGAGGGAGCATTGTAAAAGGCCATAAAAGGATAATATCACCAACTCTGAAAAACAACATTTAATACCTCCAAATGTTTGCAAATACAAAACTGAGAGTAGCTTTTCAGAGCTGGTTTTCCTGTGATGGGTGACAAAACGAGGGAAAAAAAAAAGCCTTCTCCCTTCTACATCCTGTGTTTTGCCCTTGTTTTCTGCTGTTTCAACAGTATGCAGAAGTGTGTTACAGATCTTCAAGACTCTTCCTTAAAAACTCTCCCTTCCTTCCTTAAAAACTCTCCCTCCCTCCCAGTCTACAAGACTTGATATTGTCTATAAATGAGAAAAATTGAAAACAGCAAATTGCACCTTCTTTGGAGGTTGAGACTCCATTGCATTGGTGCTGATCTGAGGTGAGGCATTGCCTCTGGTAGCTGTAACTGGGATTGGACTATAACAGAGCTGAAATCTTACAAAACAGACATTGACTCCCAAAATAATGGTAATGTGGCTTTCCAATGTGCTCAAAAGTGTAACATTGAGAATGGCAGGTAAAGGCAGGTAAAGGCAGGTTGAAGAAGTTAGGAGGAATAAACTCGAATGGAAGGTAAAAAGCCTATCCTAACTTTGTGTGTGTCATTGTACTATACTCCATGAGGATGTGATAGTGAATATAAACCCTAATAAAACAAAAATCCCTATCTCCTCCCCTCTAAGTAAATCCTGTAAAATACAATGCAGTGTGGAAATTTCAGTCAGATTCATCACCTTCAGTAAATGCCACCAAAAACACCTGGCTGATATCTGGAAAGAGAAAGGAAACAGCTAAGCTAAGTATCTGCAGGAAACAGGGCAAATGGAAGGAAGTTGAAAAAAAAATCATTTACCTGCATTGCCAAAAAGGAACAGATGGTGAGATCCAAGGGGAGAAAAACATTAAAGACTGGAAACCAAGCAATTCATCCTGCCAGCTTTCAAAGGTCTAGTACAACAGAAAAATCTAAGTGCCATATAACATCAATGTTAAACAACAATAAACAAGACTTTAGGGCAGGTAAAGTGGAGTGAACATGCTGAGCGGAGGGAGTTGAATGCTTTCAACAACAAGCCCATGAAGGGTTCTTGAAGTCAGATTGCAAGGAGGCTCCAAGCAGGAAAAAATTAAGGGAAAACATAAAGAGAAAAGACAAATTGTCTGGTAAAGTGTATAAAGCAAAAATAGTCTTTTGCTGAAGTATAAAGCCATCTCGACAACCATTTCAGAAAGTTCAAGGAAGCTCAGAAAAGTAGAGTACTTTTGAATTTCAAGGCAGTGAATAGCACCAGCAGAATTCTAAATTCTTTTATTAAAATAAGTTCTCTAATATAGACAATAAGTCATGAAGAAAAGCTTTTGGATAGTGCAATACTTGGCTCCATATAACAATTTTCAGCCCCTTTAGCATTAGCTCCTACTAAATTCTTCTGGCCCATGGAGTACAGATGTCATAAAGAATAGGTCCAAATATTTCAAGGACCTCACACAGCTGCCATTTTACTCAAAGTGCAAAATTTCTGCATCAGAGTCCTCCCTCTAAAAGCTCATCAGATAATCTGAAAAGCTGCCCTGGAAAGATCCAAATGTATTAAGAGGAGATTGTGGATAGAATTGTAAACTGGGCTTGGCACTGACCAGCTGTATCTACTAATTTTTTCCCTCTCTTTTGAATTGCAGGGCAATACAAAGCAGTCAAGAGTCCAACCCGGGGACAGAGTCCACTTGTGCCAAGCAGGAGGGAGGTCTCAGGTCCAGCCTAAAGGCTGGGGTCAGTTGCACCAGTGACCAGTTCCACTCCAGCCAGGAGTGCACACCAGCACTCCCTCTGGGAAGCTCAGCACTGGAACACCATCTGTGCACAGGATATGAAAAGTGCAAGCAACTGAAGAGGAAAGCAGGAACCTTTTCACAAGGCTGCCATATTAGATTTAACCTCAACACATAAATCTCATGTTTGAACTACACTTGCTTTGAATTTCTTAGATTACTCATATACTTTGGCCAACACTTGGCAGACCCATACATTTCGTTTGAATATGGAAGAGCCTTCTAACTCACTAAACTGGACTCAAATATTTGAGATATTTAGAGGTTAAGAGAATAGATAAAGGCATTTAGACATAAATATAGTGTAGTTATAAGGCAGTAGTCTGTAATCAGTAAGTCTTTCTGTTTCCTTGACAAATCAAGGTTTAAAACAGTTAATTCCTTGGCAAATCAACAATTGCAGTTAGAGACCTGCAGAAGGCTTCTAGTCCAGCTTCTAGAGTGAATACCAGCTACACCTTGGAAGTGCTAAATATTTCTAATTGGGAAACAGATCTAAGAGAAACAGTAAAGATAAAATAAAAAAAATCCATAGATTTCCTCCTTCTTAAATGAGACTTCTTTCTCCAGCTTAAGCAGATAGTCAAACTTCATCCAAATATAATCTTCTGATTCTAACATGTCTCTTTATTCCAGGCCCCTGACCCACTTTTTCAAACATCCAGCTGTTTTCAGGAATCAGGATGTGGTCAGGGGCAATCTTAGCATCCTCTTAACACAACTACATTTTCTTTTTGACCAGTGAGATCTCCATTACAGATGGAAAATACAGAATTTCAGATGTTTTCTGTACTATTGTGGTACCATGGCAAATTGATCAAGAAGAGCACAAGGCAATTCTTGGTGGTCATTCCTGGGAAGGTTCTTTCCTTTGTTCTACAGCACCTAGAAACCTCTCCTCACTTGACTTCCAGTTATTTCATGCTTTCCTTTCTTGCCTTATGGATGGTTACAGGGTGAGCTTTGACATTCTTTTCTGAGGAATATGCCTTGGGCTGAGAACAGATGAGCTTGTCTCCTTCCTGTGCCAAAATAGATTGGCTGGGAATTTAACACTTCTCTGAAACAAGGACACTCCAGAGTCCACAGTAATATTAAATATTTATTTAACAGTACTCCCTGAAGTTTCCAATGGAAATAAAATTACTAAGGGATCAAAAATCAACACCAATCCTTACCAAATTATAAGGAAAGAAAATTTTGTCTGCAGTCCCTGAGATAATATTACAGATTTTTTTTTCTAAACATTCCTGTCTCCTCAATTGATTTTTGGCAATTTTCAGGAGACTATGCTCTTGCCATTTAGTGATAGACACTCTAGATCAAAGCATAAGAACCCACAGATGAAATGATACAACACAACTTGGTTTCATGCCTTTTGCCTTCTCCCACAGCATGAATTTTCCAGTATGCTGAGGACACAGCCCTAAAAGCCCTAAAAGGCTGTCCTTTGGCAGAACAGAAGGGATAAGCTTGAGGCAGGGGACCTGAAGTCACACTTGCCATCAGGAATTCTAACTTCCCATTTACAAGTAAAAGCAAAAATTTCCTTAATTAAAAAAAAAAAAAAAAAAAAAAAAAAAAAAAGGCAACCAAAAAACCAAAAAATCCCCCCAAAAAACCCTAGAATATTGTGATGAAAACTGGTAGCAGGTCTCTGAGAAAATTTGTTAAAGACAGAAATTCTCAAGAGCTTTTTTTACTTTAATGTTTATGACTTCTCTGCAGTATTAAAAGCTCATCATAATCACATACACAGACTTCTCTTTCATTTTCACTGGTGACTTCTCTCCATTTTGTGAAGTGGAAGAGAATAATGCCACCTTTTCGGAAGCCCCAACTCTGGAAGGCTTTCTGGAAAGCTTGCAAAAAGCTGAATTATCAGCCTCTCTTTTGTAACACTTTTTTCTTCTAGGTCCCTTTAATCTTCTCTGTTCCATTTTTATACCTCTTTTATTGTGGACTGCTCAGTCCAAGGTGAGCAGAAATCTTCACTACTAAAGTAGAACAAAAGAAGCTTATACAGATATTGATAAAGTTGTTTAAATTATTCTGAATAACCCCAAAAAGGTAGAAGAAAGTGAAGCTGGGGAATGTCATTATGGAATGGCAGACTTGTAAGTGGTATTTAGAGAACAGAGTTGTATATAGGTACTGAAGGGACTTTTAATAGTAACAAGGCATCAGTGTTCAGATCACAGTTACATTTTTTAACTCTCCCTCAAAATCTGCCTGTCTGCTGCTTTTCATTTCTAAATAACCTTAAAATCTCACAGCTCCAGCTGCCCTGTTTAGACAGTATGAGGAACAGCATGAGTGTTGGTGGAAGTTGTTTGTTTGTTTTAATCTCTCTTTCTGTAAGGAAATTATTGTCGCCAGAGCAACCATGGGCAAACAAAGAAGGCAGTCACAGAGCGGCCTCCTTGAAGCAGAGCCCCTGTGTGTACGTACATTGTGTGCACACATTCAGCCTGCAGCTTTTTTACGTAAGTCTGTTTTGGAGGAGAGAGTAGGGCAAGGAAGATGTAAGCATTGGTTGAGGCAAGGCTTTCTGGTGCACAAAGAAAAACCTTTGCTAAGGAAACACTCTGGGGTCACCTTTGCCACTGCCTCTCTCCCTTTCCTTGTGTGTGTGCGTGTCGGCTCCTCAGCCTCTGCTTTAGATTACCTTAGAACTCCAATCTGTAAATGGCCTGGGGGAGGAATGTGCTCCCATTTCCTTCTGCTTGAGATTCAGAATTACAAATTAATCTGCGGGAAACAATTGCTTGAGCAATTTAGAAGTGGTGTGGGCAAGAGTCCTCACATTTCCCTTCTGGTAGCAAGGAGTAAGAAGGGGAGGGAGAGAAAGCAAGAGAATAGTGGGCTGCTATTGTGCTACTCCTGCCTGCCACACTGTATTGATAGTGTTCATTTTAGCTTCTTAGCAAGGTTAAGCATGATAATTGAAAATGTGCATAGCATTGTAGTTCTGCTCATGGTTCTAACACAACGAAATTATCAGCTATTTAAAAGCCTTTTTATGCCATTCTGACTGCAGTATTTAAATCCATATCATAATGCAAATGCAATACCTGTCACTTTTTTTTTTTTTTTTCTGTTGAGAGATGAGTATTTAACATTAGCTTCTACAAAAACTTTCTTATGGGATAAATATCTTTTTCTACTATTATAAGGTTACAAAGGTATCTAAAAAAAACCCAAATAAAATCTGGGACCTGTTGAAAATATTTGGCTCATAAACTTGCAACAAAAGACATGTCAAGTGAAACATAGACTTGCAATGGAAAAAAATAATTTTCTGTCAACAGAGCCTAAGCAAAAATACTCTTGATGTTTCCCACATTACAGCTTTGTGCAGGTTTTTTTATTTTGTGTTGTGTACAGTGTGGGCAGCATAATTTGATGTAGTGAGAAAACTAACAATTTTATACTAAAACAGATTTGTCAGAAAACCCCAGTCAGTTTAGAAAATTAATCCGTTACAGCAAAAGCCTTCAAAAGGAGATGTAGTAGCAGACAGAATGCATAACAGTTGCCACTTCACTCAATCCAAACCACAAATATTTGAGTAATATAATGACAACATAAAATAAAGAATTTAACAATCCACTCCTCAGGATCCATCAGCCACCAGGGGCAGGTATTCAAAAAGAATTCAGAGGGTATTAGTAGCCTGTCCCCCATAGTGTGTTTGAGAGTTCTGAGTAAATAGTGGGGCTCTCACTGCTCTTGTGACCAGAAATTTTCTGGAAGTTTCAGGGACTTGGTTTCAGCACTTTTCAAAGTTTTTATTCAACTCCTAAAGACTATATAGAAAAAGTTGTTTTCTTTTAAAAAAGAACACAGCATCAATACTAGCATCAAACTCACCCATTTCCTCTCTGACAGTGATCACAATAATAAGTAAAATTTAATCCTGCATTTACTAGATCATTAGATATCTCTTTGATTAATGCTTGTAGGGAAAAGTTGTAAGAATTGCATGGCACTAAACACAACGTGTTTATTTTTGGATTTATGTACAAGAAAATGTGATTGAGAAAGAAAAAAGCAGAAGGAGGAGGCCCTAACATCTAGGAAAATAACAATTAGGGTTTCTGAATAAAAGCTTTTGCTGCATCTGCAGTACTATTTTAGTTCAAGGAACAGTGAGGTTTTAAAATTAATCCCTTGAGCTTCCCCACTTACCATGCTTTGCTTTGGTCCTCACAGTGGTTTTTGGTATACTTGAACCACATTCCTCTCGGAGAAAGCTGAGCCAGAAGTCCCAGTCCAGGTGCAAATCTAATGATGTCCAGCCTGTTGCTGGGACACAAAAATGTGAAGCAAAGATTGATGCTTTGGATAGCTTTGAGCCACCTGTGATGAGATATTGGATTTGAGAAAATAGACTGAATTTAGTCTGACTAAAAGCCACAAACCATACAGGGAACAAATATTAGGAACTCAGTATCAACTACATTAATCTATTACTCCTCTCCAGCTGCTACTGTTCATATAGATACAGCCTATTACCTTCAGAATATGCATCTTCCCATTTAGAATATGCATCCATTCCCATTCCCATATGCATCTTCACTCTGTCACCTCTGGCCAGAGTTAACAAGGAGGCTTCCATGTGGACAGACTTCCTCCCAGCCTTATGCCGCAGTTTTTATTTGTAAAGTTGACCTTTTGCTTGGATGGACAGTTTTCCTTTTTATATCTGATGTGTACACCAGGGAATGCAATCAGGAGATTTCTATTGATTGCTCTGAAGCAATTTAGTTCTGGTCATGGTTGTACTGGATTTGCAATTATACTGAGGAGAGGTATTATTGACTCTGCCTAGTAATTACCAGGCTGATATCAGATTCTTGTATAGCTGAAACTAACTTACATCTTACCAAGTCACCATAATGAGAGGCTGTTATTTTTTTCCCCCTAACCAAAAACAAGCTTATCATTTTGTCTTCTCAGGGAAATTTTACGCATTATTCCTTTAAAAAAAATTATGTGTACCTAAAGAATGCATTTATGTGCAGTCAGAGAATGCATTTAACCTTAATTAGAAAAGGTTTTGGGATCGGAGACATTCTCTACATTCTGGTGCATTTCTAGAAAAGCACTGCCAAAGCATACATAAGCCAAAGCAACTAAGACTGACTGTTATTTGAAGACATTTAATAACATTAGCTCTGGTGGCTTGTCCTACATCCTTAGAGCTGCTGTTGTCACTTAAAATGCTTTAAAAAATATATTGACATCTTTGTTTCCTGAACTCGGTGATAAAAATGAGAAGGACTGGTAGTATTGGAACTTCAGACATATATTTGGCCCTCTTTCTTGCACAAAATGTGGAAAAAACACATTCAGGGCTGGAACAACTCCTTTGTATGATCATAACTAGAACTTTTAAGTTCACAGTTGTATTTGTAATGCACATACACATTTTACCACGAGTGAACTAGATACCAGTAAATCAGGTAAAATATGTGTTCACTGTACTCCTCCACAAAGTTGTGACAATCAGAAGCTGACATCCTACATGACATTTGTTTCTTATTACTGTCTGCTTTGCAGTTACCAACATAGTACTTCCAAGTACTGAGGAACTGGTATAACAAGTATTCTCTGTTTCTAAGCCCTCTTTGTACACACAAATGTATCTGAAGGACTAATTTGCTACTTTAATTGACCAACTTCTAGCCTAAAGCACAGGGAGATACAGGAGGAGAGTTTGGAAGTGGACAAAGACTGAGGGGAAAGGTGCCATGTGATTGAAAGCAGCAGAGCTGATCCCTATGCAAATCCCAGACAGCAAACACGACTGTGGAGATGACAAGGCCTGACAACTGCAAACACAAATGCTCCTACCAACTACTCAAACAAACTCCATCTGCCTCAATCCCTCCCAGTCCTGTTCTGTCAGCCAGGATGCATTAGTGTCCTCCCAGCACCTTGCAAACAAGGCAGCAGCACCTATACCTTTTATGGAATGGCCAAGCTATTTAATTTGTTCACTCTTGTGGTCAAGTTCAGGACGTTCCTAAAGATCACAGAGATATTTGGCCTGTTAAAAAGCAGAGCAGGTGGATCCTTCTGGCGCCAGCCCTGGATGTGGAATGGGTTGTGAATGCTTCTCTGAAGCATAGGGAAATAGTGACAGGGACAAAGGAGGTCCTGCAGAGAGCAGATCAAGAAGCAGCCAACTCCAAAGAAAAATTTGGCAGGCATGTTTGTTGTTATTTAAGTTAACTACAAAGGAACCCCCAGGGGTGGGGAAAATCTGGAGCAGTTCCAGCATGCACATGTGCTGTGCTAGGAGGAATAAGAATTCCAGTTTCCAATAGCATAAGGTAAAGGCACACATATCCAGACATACATAACAACCCACTGCAGCTTCCTAAAGACAAAAAATAGCCTATGTCTTGATCCCATATTTGGTGCTGCTAGGCATTTATTGCTAATTTGGCTTACCATTTGTAATGACAATGTTTGCATATTTTTCCTGCTGTATCTGCACTGGAATGGGAAAGACCAGAATAAGAACTCCTCAAATGGCCCTGTTTTGAGTGTGCACTCCCACAGACACTTATTGTCTGTACAGAAAGCATACTGATGTTTTGCAGCTCCGCCTTAGAAACACCACAAAGATAAAGTTGTGTGTAAACCTCAAACCACCCTTTTTCTTTCTTCCTCTATAGTAATCTTTATGAATATGCACAGAAAAGTTGATAAGTCTGTCATCTCCTTAGGTAACATTATCCAAAGCGTCTAAAATAGCTTTTAGAAATATTTTGAACAAGCAGGAACAGAGGTCTCATCACAAGTCAGTGGCTGTGTTCACACCAGCAATTTTCTTAGAGTAGTCGAACTGAAACAGTGAAGGAAAGAAATTGCAGCTGAGCTCTTTACATGTCTTTTATGACAAAGCGCAATGGGGGGCAGGGGGGAGATAATTCAGATTTAAATACTTGTGCAAAATACTCAAGCTCACTCTGGTTAAAGCTGCTAATATAGACATGTACTTTGGGATCTTTATAATCTGCACACTTCAGTTGTATTAGAATACAAGGTCAATTTACAAGCGCCTGTTTGCATTGTGAGGAAACAGAAGTGTCTGCTTCTCATAATACACAACTGTCTGCAGCAGTAATCCTGGCAGACAGTCACCAGAGTGGAGCATAAAAATTCTTAGTATTTTTGGTGAGTAGCATCTGGATGTATCTACTGTTTCAAGAAAGCAGTAATGCAGTAAAAGGTTACATCATCTAGTCTTGTGGGACCAATGATCATCGGTTTGAGTTTCTCTCATAATTGCAGTGTAATTGTAATTGTAATTGTAATGAATAAAATTAACTTCTTATCATGTGCCTACACTATCGTTTCTCAAACACCGCAACGTAATCTCATTTGTTTGCAATTTTTTAAAAACTCAAAATACACAGGTACCACATACTCTGCCCATAAAAACTTGGAATTCAACTATGTTACTTCTAGAATTTAACATAATTGAAACTAATTTTACTGTAATTGTGAAATGTACTGAGCTCACGTGAAGAGTGGTTTTCCAAGGCTCATAACCTAGCTAAATCAAATCCATTTTTCCCTCTAGAGCACACAGAGCACATGTGGGCCCATTATGGCCTCTTTCATTGCCAGGTTTTAACTTTCAGCTTCCAGCTGCTTTCACTGAGGAGCTGCCTGACATAAAATAAATAAACAAATAAATTCAAGATTAAGATAATGAGTAAAGCTTTACCCTTTTCTGTTCTTCTGTGGTTTCGAGACAGCTTTTCCACATATTTACTCCTCAGGAAATATTGGTTTTTACTGAAGAGAATAATACTGTGAAATGCATGGCACTCACTCTCATACCTGAACAATTAAAACTGTTTAGGCTAGGTTTATCATAGTCTACATCAATGATAAGACAATGTCTTTATGCACTTCATACAATTATTTTCATTATTTTACTCACTGATAGTAAAGAATGTAAATAATTTTTTTTTCTTTTTTGCTCTAGTATCCCAAGAAGTCAGCTCTGCAATAGTTCAACACAAATACAAAGCTATTTAATGAAGACAGCTATGAGTGGCATAAAGAATTGACTTCCCAACAACCACTTTCTCTTCCTTCTCAATGTAATGACAAAATAAGGGTGGTATACAAAAGTAGGACTAACTGGAAAATCTTAAAAGCAGAGCAGGTCAGAGGCTACTGTCACTGGCAGAACTCAAGGAAGAAATAAACTCATAGTTGCAAGGGAAATTGATACTAAACAACTGGCACCCCAAATTAGGAGCTAGCCAAATTATAAAGTATAGTTGAAAGGGCTGTATCGTTTCTATTAACTGCTAACTGTCCTTTGCAGTTTTTCAGATGACCCTTGTCTTTATAGGTGAGATTTTCAGCTAGATTATCAGACTTACGATTCAGGCATTGCTGATAGGAATTAATACTGGCATTCCCTTGTCATATTAACAGCACAGGAAGCGGGATCTCAAACACCGAAGACAGTAATCACTTCTTCTACCTTCAGTTATGTACTCCTCCTTTAATAGTAAAGGAGGTCTCCATTATGTAACTAAGATTTTATTTTAGAAGTTTGCATAATTTTTACTTGAGCAGTGAATGAAAATCTCTTCCTAACTGCACCACTGTACCTCCATTGCAATGTTGTTATGTGCCTGGCAAGCTATGCAAGCTTACATAAAATTCAGATCAGAATTTGGATGCAAGGATTCGGCTGCAGGAAAAAAAACCCAAAAAGAAAATTAAATCTGATCCCTGAAGTAATTTAACTTGGTTGTGGAGACAGACATATACTCAAATGTCCCTACAAAAGTATTTCATGTACTCATTTAATTGGCTGTCTGGTAGTCACCTATCAGTCATGTTAATCTGATTTTCAAGCTTATCAAATGCTTAACCCTTTGAAAGAGTTTCTTGTTTAGTGACCTAAATTCATCTGTATTATTGAAACAGAATGCTTGAAACAACTCAACTGGGCTCTGAAATAAGGGGTTTCTGTTCTGCTAAATAAGGTTGTTTTTTTAGATAGTGTTTGCAAAAGAAGAATCCTGTCCCAACCCCTCTGATCATCTCCTAGGAAACAGTTTGCAAGAGTAAGCCAGACAAAAGGAAATCTGGAAGATGTCCAATTTCTGTTCAGTTATAGGTGTGCATTCATATAGATGTGCAGAGACAGATAGATCTATGTACAAATGTGTGTACTTTAGAAAGAGACAGAAGGGATTTGTGGATTTTGTGACCATAAATGCCTCTAAAATCATCCGCTGTGTTAAGTTGCTCTGAGTTCTCACATGGGGAGCTGGGAGGCCAGAGGTTTTCTGAACCCGAAATGTTGCTCTTGTTATAAAAGCTCAACTAAGCAGAAAGCTGGGAACATAGCTGTTGACAAAGATAGAGCCGAGAGCTCCACGGCTTATCCTTAATTAGGTGTTGGCACTGGCTCTTGTCAAACAAGGGAAAAGAGTGTATGCTGAAGCACACTGACACACACAGACAGCACCAGTCACAGTTGGAGAGAATACAAAGTGCATTCAAGCTGGCATTGAAAGGGATTTAGATAAGTACTTGAGGTAACAAAAATCGAAAAAAGAGGATGATAGCAATGGAAGCTTTAGATGAATTGCAACAGAGTGCACCTTTATTACAGCTTATCAGTCTCCAGACAGCAACAAACCAGCCTTCCTAGTGCATTTCTCTTCTTGGTCTTTTGGATTAAAGGTCAAAGTAACTCAAATTTATATGTTCTGTCTCTCTTGCTGCTTGCACACGTTCAGCACACATCTTTGTGAATTGGTATACCAAGGATGAAAGCTTTGGCTCCTTGAGTATAACAAAGGCCTTTTCCTTTGTCAAAGTGGCTCTGTTTTCCCCCTCAAACAATTATTATCTGGAAGAGATTGCAAACAATATGATATTAAAAGGTCACAATAGTACTGCTGGAATAAATACACATCTGGCAGCGTGCCAGGCCTAATCCTTCTTGTCTGGAATCAGTGTTCTATTTTACAATCATTTGACATATTCAAATAGCTAATATGTGGGTTTATTAATAATACATATAGGCAGTATCCTAACATACACAAAAGCTGTGTGTTTTCACAATGTGTATAAGCACTTCAAGCAATAAGCTGTGCACATTTAGCTACCAGATGGTAGTTCTTATCACAGATAAAAGCACATATATGTTACTATAACTACACCCTCAAAAAGTAAATGATAAGAAAAAATACTCTCTACATCACAGCTTACATTATCCCTCTGCTTAGGCAGAAAACAGCATATGTTTTACTGCTAGTGAAATGCAGTTCTTGAGAGAAAAATATGATTGCAAAAATGGAAAAAGGTAGAAATCCAGCGTGACATACAGGCATGTTCAATGAAAGGTTTGTTTGGTATAATAACAGTGGAGTGCAAGTGTGGTGATTAATGTATTTAAACTCTGAATTACATACGATGGGTAGAAGAACAGTTGCCCATCCTGATTCCCCAACCACTTCTACTTTTTAGTACCATGTGAGTTTCATGGGAGACGTGAGAGTAATATTTTAGGGAAATAATTTTCATTGGGCTATTTAAATATTTTGGCAACTCCGCACCCAAAATAACATAACAAAACAACAAGATGAAAACAAAGGACAAGAAGTATATTTGATTTACTGAAAGCAACAGGAACAACACATTGAACTGTCCTTATAATCCAATCTACATCCATTAAGAAGGTTATTAGGAGTTCACAATTTCTTTTTCCACGTTTTATACTTCTTTTGCCTCACACTTTCCATTTAAGAAAATGCAGGAGCTCCTACCAAAACACAAACCTCTAGATTAGAGTGGCTACCATTTGCAAGGAAAAACTCATCTCGCCGCCGAAAGCCGCGTCTGTGTTCGAGCAATCTCAAACGTACTTTGATCAAATGTAAGTGATGCTTCCACTTGCCCCCCACCCAGCACTGCACGGGCAGAGAGTGGCTTCGTCTCCATCCTGTGCCCATGCTCCCCCCGCTCCTGCTCCCTTTCCCAGTGGAGGGGCTCTGGCAGCCTCGCCAGCACCGCGCTTTTGGCAGGCGGCCAAGCAATCTCCGCTTCCCGACGAGGCCCTGATTCCATCTGCTCCAGCAGTGCAATATATTCCACTTGAGGTCAAAAGCAGGGAGCCAGCAGTATTAACATTACACTAATCTGTAAAGACATTTTCACTAGGCTAGATAGGCTAATGTTACACAGAGCTTTTAAAGGCTGCAGGGATAAGGAGCAGCAGTAATTGTCAGGGGAAGAGACAGTGTGCAGAACACAGTCAGAGATGACAATAGATAGAGCACTGTCAGAACTGAATAAAACAATTACTTGCTGGAGAAATTAGAATTTGAATATGGATACAAGCTCAGAACCAATATAATCTTTCAGGCACTTAAAAGTAATTGCAAAAATATTTTCCCTTAATTGAAAGGAGAGTCCTTCAATGTCACATTTGGGAAAAAAATGGAATATGGAAATAGGTCAATCTCAGCAGTAACTTCTGTAAAAGATAAACTTCAACTATTTCGAAAGAACTAGGTTTGTTCCTTGAAAAGGAAACAGACATGTCTTTTGTTTCTGGAAATCAATATACGCTACACATATTGCAGATAGGGTGGAATTATTATCAAGTACTTTTGAAGTATACATTGTTATATTTTCATTATTACAAGTGCTCAAGAACACAGTACAGCAATACAATAAAAGCAGGTTAACACACAAAATTGAAATTCACCATTTTTATCAGGGGAAAAAAAGGCAAAAAACAAATTAAAAAAACCGCACCCAAAATAAAAGTAAAAACAATCCCAAAAAACAAACCACAACACATTTTTCAGTTTTTCCCTCACACATTTCTAAGAAAGTAGTTCAAGATTCATGCCTTTAGGCACATGGCACATCAGAAATCATTAAGAAGTACATTTCTGGAAATCATAATGTATAAAAATTCAATTTAGGCTGCTAGACATTTTCTTCTGAGCGCTAAGGAAAAAAATATTTGGCTGGAAATGAACCATCTGCAAATCCACACAATTAAGTATACGACTATGTTTTAATATACTTCAAACCATGTGGCACTGACATGAAAGCTAACTTAAATAATGGAACAATAGAGATTCAGTAGATGGAAGTACATTGTTCTTTAATTAAAAAAAAAAAAGCTAAAAATCCATCACAGTAGCATAACATTTCACACATGAAATTACAGGCTTCATTTGTATTTTGCTAGTTATTAGTTTCTACCCATATTACTCTTTCAGCTGCATATTAATGAGCAGATGTTAAACAGTTACTTCTTTATCAGACCTGACTATCGTCTCAGAAGTTCACCAGTTGTTACTCTTTTGCAAATGGGATTATGTTCTTGCTTACAAGAAATAAAAGTCTGAATTACTCGTAATCTTATTTTTAGTTACATTTATATAGCACACTTGGCATCGATGCACCCACACAGGTCACCACCCAAATTTGTCACTCAGCCAAAGGAAAGGCTGTTGGGAAGGATTTTATCTGGGCATGTGGGGAGGTCTGCAGCAAATTCAGATGAGGAGTGCTGACTTCCAGCCTCTCACCTCTGCCTTTCTGTTCGCTTTGCGTGCTAACCCTGCGCCCAGCGCTGCCCTGGGGATTCAGCCCGCCCGGCGTGGCAGGGAACACATGTGGCCACGGGGCCTGGCCCTGCCACAGGCTCCAGCAGCCACTGCACCTCCTCCTCCTGTGGAACAGGCAGCTGGAGAGAGCTCACCGCCCCGTAATTGCCTCCGTTATGAAACATCTTCACCTGTTATCCAGAGCAGAGCTGAATCACATCAGAAATTATTAACGGTGGCTGTTTTCATGCCAGCTTAATTTGAGCTGATGCTGCTGCTCACTTAGCACAGATGAATAGGTGTGTAGGACGAGACTTTAAACAGAGATGACACTCCAATGAATATTTGTTAGCAACTGTACTGTGGGGAGATGTGCTGAAGAACAACAGACAATTGTTAGAAGCAAGTGGATAAGGGTGAAAGGAGGAGAAAGGAGACACTGCCATCCATATCTGCTGACAATAATTTTCCAGCCTGATGTCAGACTTTAACAGCTAAATCATTTTTTTCAATTAGTTTCCACAAACGTTGGCAAACACAAGCTGACTTTTTGTGCATACACAATGGTGTGAGAAAATGATGCTGCATCAAACGTGGCCAGAAATATGCTACTCCGCCAAACAGGCATTAAATTTTTATAGTCTGCTTTCATTTTCGCTGCAGTGTGCTTCAAGACGATTATAAATTACAGCATTCTGCTTACTTTTGACTAAATAAGGCATGTTTTAGCATTTGATTTAGAAGTAATGTGTGCCTGACATACGAAACAAATCTGCAGATGCAATTTATCACACGGTGCTCTGTGTTTTAACAGAAATTGCTGCACTACCCAGTCACCTCTGATGAGTGGTTATGACTTAGATGTGGCATTTAGATAAATGCATTATTTGAGTCAGAATAAGGCCAGGATTTACCTGCGACCTTCAAAACCGAGGGGGCACACCATGTGTTTCACTTCCAGAACCATTAATCAAATACCTCATCAAGGCTTAGAGGGATGGGGGCCCCTAAGTACAGACCCTTTGTAAATTAACTTTATTGAGGAGCCCCTGCAGGTTGCAGGTGAACAATCCTTGACCTTCCTGCTCTGTGCTCCCACCTCTGCACATGTGCTTCACATACCCACAATTAGCCCAAATGTAGAGGGGAAGAGCGGTGGAGACTGCTGAGCATGCTGGCTGCAAACCCCAAAGCAGATCCAAATACAAAAAAGAGTTCCTGCCAGCATGGTCAGAAACAAGGGGTCCTAGTGCAGTTACTGATTTTGGCACTAGAAACATGCTCAACTTTTGAGCAAGGTTTAACTAGTGCCTGGATTATTTACAATACAATGCATCATTTTGGCTCCTAACCGTTACTAGTGACCCATTGTATCCTGTCTACAGGAAGAGAAAATTACAGTGTAATAGCAGAAGCATTACTGAGGATTTTAGCTTTGTCTTTTTTTATCAGTGAGACATTGGAGATAGCAAGTCCAGGCTAGCAACCAATGTCAAGGCATTTAGCTGATTTTCTGATATCTCTGAGGATTGTTTGCCTAATGAAATGGGTCAATGTGCCTCTTATGATCAGTCTTCATACTAGGAACAGGAGGAATAAAATGATCCGTTCATGGTTGTGGGGATGCATAGCAGACCCACAGACTTGCAAAATCTGTTGAAAGGCTAAAATTTTGGTAGTTTTAGTATTCCTGTGAGGAGCTGTCTCATTCTGAACACTCTCCCTGTAAACTGTGTACCTTTTCTGAGTACTTAACTCTACCGGTTTTGTAATTTTTAAGGAATACAGAATTATATGATATCCTAAAATGTGATGCTGTGTTTACATTTAAACTGAACAGTTGCACTGACATGGTCTAACTTATTACAGATAGAAGTGTGGGGCTTAAATAGTTGGTAAACCTTTTGAAACCGTTGGAAAAGAACACTTTGGAAAAGTTAAGTGAGTCATATTTGTTTTGTACTAGCCAAGAAAGAAGGCACAGAGATTCCTCCTGTTTGTTCTGTCAAGCAACACCAGCTAAAAATACATTTCATTTTTAATAGCCTTAACTAAAAAGATGTGCTGTTTTAGAAAACTGGATACATCCATCTGTTGAATATAAATGAAATCTGAGCAAAACTGTAAGAAATGCTTTTTCCAAATTGTTTCAGATAGAAAGGGATGACAAATCTTCATAAATATTGAGTGGTGTATGTGTGTGTGTAAGCACACACATACACCACTCAATGGTGGGCACATTTTTTAATGTACATAGCTTCTACGAAAGAGAAATGGAAAAAGTACAAAGGCCTTCAGGCCAAAATCTTCCCCTCTGAGGTAAAGGCAAATGGATCACCTTCAGTGGAGAAAGGAAAGGTTCAGATGGAACATCATGAGGGGTTTTTTTTATGCCTACAAGTTCTCCAACCTTTAGGAAGAGACCTGTGCAATGCACTGTCTACTTCGTACCTTCACAACTGTGACCAAGGCCAGTAGGAAAGCAGGATCAGGAAGGTGAAGCCTTTCACGGTCTTACCTTTCTGAGAGCTCCTATAACTTCCCCTTCCCCTTCCCCTTATGACCTATTGTTCAGGACCCTGTTTTTGCCCACTGGAGAGGCAGAGCGAAATGAACAGGCAGGATTCCGTTCCCTTTCAGGGTAGAGAGAATACATTTCCTCCACTGTGTCTTTATCCCTGCTTTTCCCTATTTATTCTGCTAAGTAGACCTTTCTTCAATGTGACCATTTAGAAAGTTCCACCCAAGAAGCCCTGTACACTTCCGTATGCTCTATCATGCGGACTGAAAGTCATAAAATGAAGAGAGGTGTCCTTGGAACTAGTCAGCAGCACAGGAAGTGAAGGCACTCCTCTGTTTCTTAGCTTTGCCCTACAGAAACATAGAGCCAGTGCTGGAAGGCCATGTATAAGTAATAAAGGGTACCTAGAAACTGATACAGGGTACCTAGAAGAGTGAAATAATTTTGAATCTGGGTCTTTTGTCATCATTTCTTCATACATGAACGTACATCAAAGGGTTGTTCTTCTAGCAGATAGCTGGGGAAGGAAGGGAAGGAAGGGAAGGAAGGGAAGGAAGGGAAGGAAGGGAAGGGAAGGAAGGGAAGGAAAGGAAGGAAGGAAGGAAGGAAGGAAGGAAGGAAGGAAGGAAGGAAGGAAGGAAGGAAGGAAGGAAGGAAGGAAGGAAGGAAGGAAGGAAGGAAGGAAGGAAGGAAGGAAGGAAGGAAGGAAGGAAGGAAGGAAGGAAGGAAGGAAGGAAGGAAGGAAGGAAGGAAGGAAGGAAGGAAGGAAGGAAGGAAGGAAGGAAGGAAGGAAGGAAGGAAGGAAGGAAGGAAGGAAGGAAGGAAGGAAGGAAGGAAGGAAGGAAGGAAGGAAGGAAGGAAGGAAGGAAGGAAGGAAGGAAGGAAGGAAGGAAGGAAGGAAGGAAGGAAGGAAGGAAGGAAGGAAGGAAGGAAGGAAGGAAGGAAGGAAGGAAGGAAGGAAGGAAGGAAGGAAGGAAGGAAGGAAGGAAGGAAGGAAGGAAGGAAGGAAGGAAGGAAGGAAGGAAGGAAGGAAGGAAGGAAGGAAGGAAGGAAGGAAGGAAGGAAGGAAGGAAGGAAGGAAGGGTGCATAATGGTCAGTTTTCATCATGCCAGGATTGCATTGGTATTCTTCATGTTCCTGTACTTGGATAAGACTCTGGTTTTCTTATTAATGTTCTGGGGAGATGGGTGGAAAAAGAAATTACACAGAGAACAATTATTTAGATTAGTCATCACTAGAGAAGGTTAAGAGGGTCCAAAGGGACCTTACAAAACTAAACTAAATAGGCAGCAGGGCTACTTACATATGAATTTGACAAATGCAAGATAATGCAGATAGGAAGGAGTAATTAGAAGTAATAAGACTAAATTAATTATAAACACCTGGGCATCTCAGCAAACATCACAATGCAGAACTCTGCACAATAGAGCCATTGAGAAAGCCAGCAGCATTTAATGCCTCTAAGGGCTTTTCCTAGGCACATAGATGGTTAGGGGCAAATTAACAAACTGCCATCTCATCCTGCCCACAAAGTCTGGTCAGATTTCATAGCTTAAGGGTGGGAGAAGGCTTTCTTTCTTCCTCCTTCCCTCCAGTCACCTCTCAAGTCTTCAGACATTAGGGAAAGCTATACCCAGAATCTAAACAAATATATTTTGTAATTTAACACCCCAAAAAGGGTCTAAGGAGCCACACAGGATTCCAACAAGTGTAATTAATGTCAAGTTGAGTACAAAGTGGTGTTGCCCTCCTGCTGCCCTCTCCACCTGCTGCCCGTCTGGTGTTGCCCCCCTGCTGCTCCATCCACCTGCTGGCTGTCTGGGATTGCTCTCCAGCTGCTGTGCCCACCTGCTCACTGGCCTCCTTGGAGCCACTGGGGTCCTGCCACACTCCCTCAGTGCCCCAAGCAGCCTGGGATGGAGCTGACACCGCAGCACGAGTGTGTGGAGGAGCATGGGAGAGCTGTCAGGGGCTGAAGGGAGGAAGAGGGCTGCAAGTGGTGGAGGGAGACTCTGTCCATTCAACAACATCAGCAAGGTCACTCCAGCCGTGGGAGGTCTGAGGCAGCTGCGAAGCTACTGCTTCATCCCCAGTGCTGGAGGCTGGCTCAGGCTTCTGTTAATCGAGTTTCTTCCCAATCCTTCCACTTTGCTGGAAGAGTCCACATAGGGAGATGTGGGTTGATGAGGGTTCAAGGTATCTAGTCATCATCTACACTTTATCTGGTTTCCAGTAAAGAAGTCAAAAAACCCAGTGCATACTTAAAAAGTAATGTTATCCCTTTAGTAGAGTACACTATAATGGTCTGCTTCCCCTATGGATCAAAGCAATCTTCTACACTATGCTGCTCATTTCTCTGTCAAGAGAAAAGAAGGATACATTTTACTTGTACAGTTCAAGTTCTGCATTATATAAGTGAAGGAGAGCAGGGTACTAAGTCACAGAATTCCCCTACCGCACACAAAGTCATGTCTATAGCAGTGATTAAGGGATTTCTGTTAAGCCCCATATATATTTATATACACATAAGTTGTATTTTACTGTAATGAGGCTTACTATTTTTATTTAAAATCAGAAGTTCTTTGAAGTTAACCATTTGATTTAACATTCTTGATCAGAGTATCAGCATGCTGGAGTCCCTTGGAATAACCATAGATAATCATGGTTTGTACCCTAATATAAACACAGCATCAAAGAGTCAGTGTGTATAAAAGTAAAATACAGATTTTTTTTTCCTTTCAACTGATATATGTCCTTGGGAGAAGGAAGGCTTCCTGACTATTGCTACTCTTAAAGGAAATAAATATAACTGCACCACCTCTTTCTACATGCTATATACTCTCACATGTTTTCTGTTACTCCATGACCCCTGTACACAGTATATTCAGTGTACCAGTAGTATTCCCACTCATTTAACCTGAAGCTCAGCTCAACCCTCAGACAAAAAAAAAAAAGCCAAGATGGAAATGAAAAGCACTCTCTGTCAGTCACTATGAACAATGGGATTTAGAAGAATATTTAGATGCAACCCTAGATATTTTAAACAACTAAAATCACAGCAATTAAGACTAAATGGTAAAAGAAAATCTCAGAGGGTGATCTCCTTGACACTGACACCTTTGTAATCCAATCTATCCTAGGCGTAAAGTTAACAAAAACCTGGAATATCCCATGCGCTGCCACGTGATTTAGCTATGTTTCTCTTCTGTACTTCATAATCTGTGCTAATTTTTGTTTGCTTCCAGGTGACACCTACAAAAACCTGTCTGATTACATCTGATTTAGGAACAGATAAGAGAGATAAACGAACTTGTTAATTTTTCATCCAGGCTGGTTCTTTCAAATCATTCTTTCCTCTTACATATTTTGTCTTTGCCATTTATCTGCTTTAGTTTGAAAGAGCATGTGGGAAAACCACTTGGGATTCTTGCTTGACAACAACACCTGAAAGAAGGAAGCATTTAGCAAAATGCAGAACAGAAGTAGAGGGGTGTTCAGAGTCAAAGACAGATGAATATCCTTTTCTATTTACTGCTGGGAAACTGGAAGCTCAATATGGTGGACTGGTAACAGTCAATGGCATTCTAGTACTGTGTCCAATTAGTCTTACAAGTTTCTGGTGATGTTCTCCTAGAGATTAGGGTTTTTTTTTAATTTGCTTGTATTCTTAGAATTGAAAAATGTTAAAAAGCTGTTGCAAGCCTCTTATTTTGTCCTCACGTTTAACATTATGTTGGCCATTTACACTAGTAACCCTCACAATTACATATGGGAGTGTTACAGGTGCTGTTTATCCTTGTTACAGAAAGCCGAAATTTATTTACCCTGGACACATACTGCAAAATTTAAACATCAGATCAAGCTTTTTCTGATGGAAATGCAATTTTCTTCTGTGTAATAGGAATAGGAATCAACTTAACTGACCTGGCTCTGAGAGCATTATTAAATTTATTTTAAAAAGAAAAAGTTTTTACATCAGAGAGTATCAGTATTTTATAAATTTTAGACAGTCTTACAAGACAGAACATTTCAGAGAACCACAGAATATTCTGAACTGGAGGGAGCCCACAAGGATCATTTAGTCCACCTCTTAAGTGAGTGGTCTGTACAGGAATCAAACTCACAACCTTGGGTTTATCAGCACCTTGCTCTAATCAAGTTATCTAAGTACCTTGTAGCTAATAAATATCTATTCACCTATACTCCATTCTAGGCAGTATAACATATAATACTTTATCCATTGAAACATCTTTTTTTTTTTCAGGCATAGACATTAAATGCCATCATAAACTAACAAGGAGGAAACACTTAGGGAAATGCTTTTTTTTTCTTTCCTAAATGAGTGGCACAGGTTGAAACACAGGTTGAAATTTTTCTTGAGTTCTAATTGAAAACAAGACCAGTAGATATTAACAGACAAATATTACACATGAAGTATTAGAGTTTGAGGAATTTTCTGTAATGTTAAGGGATGAACTTTTTCTACTATATTGACTGCCTTTAAAGGAAGGCTAGACAGAGGCATATTTGTTTTAAGAAAAGCACTTATTCTTCTTGTTAACAGTGTTTTTCCTCCTTTAGTGCTTTTGTGGGAGAAACCTCCTGGAGCTGGACACTGCCAGTTTGCCTTCCCTGTAGTACCCAGCAACACTGGAAGAAAGATAAAGTCCCTGGGCAGGAAAATATCCTCCCACACACTCTTCTCTAAGCAATCCTTCATATTCCTGGCTGCCACAACTTTCTGCTCATCTGCTGCCCTCCAAATGTGTCATCTTCCCATTCAGTGTCAAGGGCATTCCAAGGCATATCCAGCCAGGTCGGGGATGCATTTGCATATTTATCACACCTCTTGCTCCACAGTGGCTCCATGAGCCATGCTGGTACTCCTATTTGTCTATGCACTGCGTTTCCTGGATAGCACTAAGACAGGGGAAGGTCGTGCACACGTTCTTATCACGTTAGTGGTTCCAAGATGAAAGTGCTTTTTTAAAAGATGTCAAACTACATCCCTTTTTTTCCAAGCAGGGAAATTATGCCAAAATTATGTTTCTGGCCCAAATGCTTGGAAGACACAGTCTGAAGCAAACCACACAGTTTCTACAGCTTTTTACTGTCTATTTTACTCAGTGACCTAGGGAACTGAGGGGAGCTTTTTTCTAATCCACCAATAGCAGCTGTCTCTCTCTCCCCACCTCTAACTGTTCCATCATTTTACTGACTTGAATTTATGGGAAGAAAATGAAACATGAATAAATGAAGGTCTTGGCATTCATTCTGCATGTTATTTGCTAGCAGCAGTAAAAGGGGAAAAAATGGAATTAGGCTAGGCAGTCTAAAGGGAAAATGTGGAAATGACTTGTAACTAAGAGGATGTGACCCTCTGCATAATTCATAGTCATTAGTCTAAGTGACACTTCCACAGCGTGTGCAGTAGTGCTCTCCACTACGACAGGTCTGAGCCCAAATGGCCCATTCAGCAGCAGACTGTGATCAGATTCCCCTGAAAGACAACTCTCAAAGTTTTATTTACTCTGTGTACATGTATATGCATGTTTGGGTTTTTTGGGGTTTTTTTGGGTTTTTTTAAGTAAAGATGCTGTCTCAGCTTCACCATGTGTGCAATTTAAGGTTTGCTCAAGTGATTCTTTAAAACTGCATAAAGGCAATTCTGCTGCACCTTGGAGACAGCATTGCTGTAATGTTCTGTGCATACATCTGCATGATTTCTCAAAGCTAATTCAAATTTAATGCATTGGTAATTCCTTTTCTGCAGAAGTCACCCATCAGTAATCTGAAGGTTACAGAATTATCTTCCAGATCAAATAACACTTCTAAAATAGTATAAACCAGGAGGCAAGATTATAATGGGTAAAATTAGACTTTCAGTGAGTAACTCCATCTTCTTTACAATCCTAAACATAGCAACCTGGTGTCAAAAGTACTTTTAAAAATGCAGCCAAAAGAAAGCTATAGTTTTTAAATCGGCTACATGACAATTTACAGCACTGTATTATCAGAAAGACATTATAGAAGGGGTTTCAATCACTAAGAATTTTAAGAAGAAGGAGTATTTATGTGTTTTGGCATGCACAAAATTAAGGAATTTTATTATTTATATAATTTAAAAAAAACTATGAACACTATCAAAACTATTTATGGAAAATGTAAATTATTTGCAGTTAAATTTTGATGTAAATTGAGCTTAACCAAATGAACAAAAAAATTACAGTCCTCTTGGGGTTTAGACATCACAGCACTAATGGATCATTAGTTTCTATTTCATCCATCAGGCACTTATTGTAAAATGTTACCACATTGGACCACACTGAAGTAGCAAGTTAAATGCGTTTACTTGACAATGACCCTTCTAAAGCAAACAAAACTTGTTTGGTTTTGGACACTCGTATTACAGTTTAGTCATCAAATCCCAGAATATAATGAGTTGAAAGGGACCCACAGGGGTCATTGAGTTCTGGCCCTGCACAGCACCATCCTGAAGAGTCACACCGTGTCCCTGAGAGCATTGTGCAAACACCTTGGAGCTCTGTCAGGCTGGTGCTGTGACCACTTCCCTGGGGAGCCTGTTCCAGTGGCCAGCCACCCTCTGAGTGAAGAACTTTTCCTGATATCCAACCTAAACCTCTCCTGATGCATCTTCAGGCCATTTCCTCAGGTCCTGTGACTGATCACCACAGAGAACAGATCAGTGCCTGCCCCTCCTCTTCCCCTCACAAGAAGTTGTAACTGCAGTGAGGTCTCCCCTCAGTCTCCTCCTCTCCAGGCTGAGCAGACCAAGTGACCTCAGCCACTCCTCACACGCTTCCCCTCAGGGCCCTTCACCATCCTCATGGCCCTCCCTTGGACACTCTCTAACAGCTCAGTGTCTTCTTTGTATTGTGGCACCCAAACCTGCCCCCAGCACTGGAGGTGAGGCTGCCCCAGAGCAGAGCAGAGCAGGACAATCCCCTCCCTTACCCGGCTGTGATGCTGTGCCTGATGCACCCCAGGACAGGGTCAGCCCTCTTGGCTGGCAGGGCACTGCTGGCTCATGTTCACCTTGTCACAGACCAGGATCCCCTCAGGGCCCTTCCTGCACTCATTTCTGCCCTCCAGCCTCTCCTTTCCCCGTCTTGTCTGGTCATCCAGGGTTGCTCCATCCCCAGTGCAGAATCCAGCACTTTCCCTTGTTGAGCTTCATTCAGTTGATGCCTGCCCAGTCCTCTCATTTGTCAAGGTCTCTCTTCAGAATCTCCCTGCCATGGAGGGAGTCAACAGCTCCTCCCAGTTTTGTATAATCTGTGAGCTTGCTTAGTATCCCTTCCAGCGTCCAAGCCATTTATGAAGATGTTGAAGAGCACAGAGTTGAGGATGGAGCCTCTGTGGAGCCCTCAACTGACAGGCCACCAGTCTGATGTCACCCCATTCACTAAACCCTTTGTGCTTGACCTCTGAGCCACTTGATCACCTACCACATTATGTGTTTATTCACCTAGTCCTACATAGGCTCATATTTGACCACAAGAAGAAGAAAATATAAGGATATAACTATATTGCCAGGGCTTTTTCCTATGCTGTAACTGGATTATAAACACATTGCACCTAGCTCCTATGGTTTAATTATGAGGTACATGTCAAGCTGGAAACAAAACCAAAAAATAAGTAGTCATGAGAAATACATACTTGAAGGCACAAAAACTAAATGCTTTTTGTTTGGGCTGTGTTCTCTTCTCTGGTTTAAGTAATATTTATTTGCAGCCAAGCCTAGACGATATTTCACAATGCCTTCCTCAAACCTTGCTACATATTCTGAGGATTAGTGTAGTTATTCTTCACTTTCCTCCATGCATTTCCACAAGACGGATGTTACATCTTTCCAGTACTTCTGCCATTTACTTATTACAACTTACATCAGAGATCTGTGGTGTTTGTAGACAAGACACTTTGGTCACCTTGAAATACTGCAAGGAATATTTAGAGGGTCAGTATTTGTCACTGAAAAAAAATTTCTGAAACCTATGCTAAAAGGACCTGATTTTTCAAGGAAACTCATTTCAGCTGTCTACTTCTAAACTGTTTTTGGAAACAGAATTGTAGAACAGTCAGGGTTGGAAGGGAATGCCTTTAAGATCCTCCAGTCCTGCAATCAGTCCAGCACAACATGAAGCCATACCCTTCAGGGCCACATCCAGACATCTCTTGAGCACTTCCAAATATACTCTGCCACCTCCCTGGCTAATTTATTCCACTGTCTAATCACTCTTTCAGTATTTTTTTTTTCTAATATAAAATCTGAAGTCCCTTGCTGCGAGGCAAGTCCTTGTCTCTCATCCTTTTCCTTGAGACATGGGAGAAGAGACCACCTGGCTACACCCTCCTTTCAGGTAGCTGTGGAGAGTGATAAGGTCTCCCCTGAGCCTCCTTTTCTTCAGGCTAAACAAGGACAGCTCACTCAGACAGTCCTCATCAGACATGATTTCTAGAGGGAAAGAACTCTTTCAGATGAAAGAATTAAAGAAAAGACTGTTCAAGCCAAGATAAAACATTGTCATGAGGTGCCTTTAAAGCTTCTGAAAAGCATATTTGATTCTAGGATTTATCTCAAGACTTCAGAATGGACTCATATACAGATGTGTTTAAATCCTCTCATACTAATTGAGAATAACATGAATAAAAATCCATCCTATTCATTCTCTGAAAGAACTAATGTTTTCAGGACATTGCTTTTTTTAGACAACATTGATAATGACTTTCAGAAAAAAAACCAACACATCAGTTACCATATTACAATAATAATAACAGTAACAATGTTTCCAGCAAATTCTGATTAGTACTTCTTAGAAAGAAAAAAACCTTCACCTTGATTGTTAGATAGACTATAGAAAATAAGAATATGAAGAAACTAACATTTCTTCCTGTACATCACTTTTAAGAACAGACATAATTTCTATGACAAACTTTAGATATTAATTGTTTGCCAAGCTCCATAATGTGGGTTTTTTTTCAAGGGATATATAATTGTATGAATTGTGGATGTCAAAAAAGACTTATTACTTTGAATATGTTTGAAAGGAAGTGTAATGCAATTTCTTATAGCGAAACCCCTCTGGCAGCTGCTCCATAAAGTCAATTATACTACTGTATGCTCTCAAGTAGACTTATTTTTTATAGTTAGAGAGAATGAGAAGCAAGGTGAAAAAACATCTCTGCAGTGATTCAGGACTGACTTTCTTTAGTTTGCAGCACTTGGAATAAAAGAGTCTTACCTAATGAGCGGAAACCATTTATCATTGAACAATGAAGGCAAGCATTACTGCCCTATCATCCTTCAGAATAATTAACAAAGAAAACATGAAATGCACTGTGCACCAGGAGTTTTTGGACTTTCCCAAAACAATGACAAAAAATTCAGTCTTCATGGAAAAAAATCTACTCTAAAATATGAACAATTTCACTTTATGCTGGAACCTGATCTGTACCCTTTCAATGGACCCCATGTGCAAAAGGAAGGTTCAAAATTACAATCATTACTACCTGTTTTCTAAGCAGAGCTCTGTAATGTCTGTACTGGATTTCCCTTGCCAGAGTTTTCTAGTCTGATCCATGCTGTGCTGATCACATATACTGGGACATGATTAGTGTGCTGGTTATTCAGTTAACTCATTAGAAATATTATTATATTTACCATCATCAAAGCTTCTAAGAGCTATTTGTGTTTGTAGAATTATAAAACCTGCCAATCAGAGTAGATTTTGACTAATTTGTTCTTTGGATGGTCAATGTCTCCTTAGATTTGTCCTTAAAGAAGAATGAACAGAATTTAATCATTTCATCTAGGTAGAAACAGAAATAAGAAAAACAATTAAACAATCTGGTTTTTCTTATTGGAAAATTATTACAAAATAAGATACAAAGTTACGAAATAACTAAGTGCATGAAAGTTTAAATATATATTTAGTTTACTCTATTTAAAGAGGATAGATGGTAGCATGGTGTGAAGTTTTATAGAATTGGGATAGTTACACTCTTAGGTAAAACAGGACAATTTATCAGAAATAAAATAGCCATTATATTTTCTATCACTCCGTACCATTGTATGCAGTCAATGCTATTGCAGAAACAAAGTTTAAAAAATACATAATGGAATTAGTAAAATTACTCTGGTGTGGATCTGTTCTCAGCTTTAGATTCAGAATCTACCTTTCCAATTACACCAATATCAGGTTGCAAGACTTTAACATTTTTAAACAGTGTATTAAAAATCGTTCTGAACAATGAAATAACTACAAAGACAAGAGCCTGGCTTGTTAATGACAAGCAAGCCCTGCTTTTAACTTTGACCAATCATTTGATGTCAGAGTAACTCTTCTCTGGTCCTGGTCTGAATCTTCTACCATCTGTGAATTTTCTTTGGAAAATTCCATATTTGCATACAGCAAAGGAGAGATGTGTTTTTCCATGAAAAGTAATTAACCATGTGTGTTAGATGGTGCAGCCAGGGGTTCAGGGCTAAGCTGATGTACCTCTGTGGGAGAACCCCTTCCCAGATGATGCATGGAGAGTGTTGCTGAATCCTTCACTCTCAAGGTTATTGTTTCCCTGAGATTCTCCTTGGGGTTGCTGACCCCCAAGGTAATAAGGGTTCTCCCAAGGTTGCTGCTCCCTGGGAGTTTCCTCTGGGTTGCTGTTCCCTGAGGTAATAAGGTTTTCAGTCTTCTCTTTGCCCTAAGTGTTACACACCAGAGGTAGAGATGACAAACTGAGTCCGCCGGTGCACATTTCCAAGGTTGTTTATTCTTCATTATCTCTTAGTTCTTTCTCAGCTCTGCAAGGTGTCTCCGCAGAGCAGGACACGCCGCAGACTGGGCAGATCAGAGAGCCCCGCACCTTATGTACAGTCCCCTTGACCCAACCACTGTCCGAGACGTATTTTTTATTTACAAAATTTTACCAATACCTACTACCTATGCTAACATGTCAGTTCTACTCTAAGCCAATCTCTAAAACCCAACTCAGCACAAGATGGGGGACAAGAGCAAGAACAAGGAGGACAGGGGCCACTCCCCAGTTCCTCCATCTTGTCTCTTCAGCCCCATATGCTAAGAATCCTAATTTCTATATTTATATTCTATAATAAACCATCCACTACTTATTTTAAATTCTTAGGATTTGTGATTCTTCCTGCATGTGAGTGTTCACTCCCATGGACAGGAATCAGAGTCAGTGTCCTCCTGGGATCTGTGTGGGTCTAACTGACCCCCCTGTACAGATCCCAGACCCCCCTGTCCGGTCTCCAAATCCTCCAGGGTGGCCAGAGGGATGTTCTAGACTCCAACACTTCACAACTGAGCAACTCTTTCTTTCCTTGGTCCAGCTTGACTCAGCACATATTGCTGCTGCAAGGTTACAGTGGCTTGCTGAAATGGGGCCAAGTCTGGGGTACCTAATGCACTTTTCCTGTATCCGGCAATCAAAAAATCCTCAACTCAAACCAGGTTGAAGGTTTTTCTTCCTCAGATGGATATCCCATGAATATTAGAGAGTAAGACATTTGGAACTGGTTTTAAGTACAGTACTTATTTTAGTCTCACTCTTCATTGCATCTCCTTTACGTAACCACACCATGGTTACTGCCTCTCCTTCTCTCTTCCACACCATGGTTACTGCCTCTCACTGCCTCTCCTTCTGCCTTACTCAGGCCAAGTACTTCAAAAATATATTTTTTCATTAAAAATTCCCACTGTTCCCTAAGTGTATCACAATCTGTTTAGTGTACACGAGTCTCATCACACAAATTTTTAAAACTGATTTAGCAACAATGACCTTTAATGCTAAACAGTTGGGTGTTGAAAGCTTACTGAGCTCACCAGAGAAGATTTTTCTTCTTCTCAGAAGAAAAAAAGAAAGCATGTATTTACAAAGACTTGTCCCACTGAAAAAAAAAGAGTATCCACTGTTAGTAAAAACCATTGAAATTTAGATTAGATTAAAATTCCAATTTTACACCCTGCAGAAAAACATATCAAGAAATACCTAATAAAAGCCCTCTACAGCGTGTTTTCCAATGCCTTTACACCTGTCTATGATATGTGACACTGCAGAAGTCATGCACGGTGCTGCAAATAAATAGATTCACTTAAGTGTCTAATCATTAAGTAAACACTAAAAAATGTAAATTGGAACAAGATAAATACACTAAGTTCCTTTGATCAAGCAATGTAGGAAATATTTTTTAGCTACCAAGAGAGAAAATATTACCCTCCTTCATGTGCCCCAATTTACCAGAAACTCAATTGCCTCCACTTGGTGAAACAAATTAATAACTACTCTGGGTTTTGTGAACATCTAATAACAGCTAATAAGAAAATTCATAACAGCAGCAGTGTGGGCATGTGTATGTGCACACACGCTGCTTGATGGTCTTTGCACTAGTCAGTAAAGGCTCAGGAACTGAGTTCACTAAATGGATAATATTACTGAGAGTAGCAAGAGCAGAGCAGAGGGAGAAGTAATCTGGCATATTGTGTGAGAAAATCACATTATTATCCAAAACTAAATTGCTTTACTTGCCCACTACTCACAAACCCTGTCCCTGGATAATCATTCTCACACTCAGATGCACTCATAACTTGTTTATCATCTTGCACTGATGTTTACTCCTAAGTTTATTTGATGTTAGCCATTTGAAAACGTTATGCTTTCAATTAGTCCCTGTAACTAATGAGCGTATGTTTCATGTGTGTTCCATAAGAACAAGGAAATAAAACTATTTTCAGTTAACATCATCTTTTAGATCAAATTTAAGCATCTTGGAAAATAGAGAACAGAGTGCAAAGACTTATTCCAACATAAGATAATATAACAAGAATTCAAAGGAATTAACAATACATTCTGAGGATTTTAAAGACTGTTCAGTCCTCTTAAGTACAGCAGAGCTAAACCTGATATGTATGAAGATTCTAAGAAAAACTGGTTAAATAATTAGTGAGGCAGAAGAAACTATGAGACAGCTCACTTATCAGCTCATAGTCCATGTTATCATGTCTGCAATGTAAATGTCAAAGTACTGAAGCATTAAGGAAACAGGTTGTGCAATAAAACAAGAAAAAAGGATAACAAAAATCCAATGGCATTTCATCTCAAATGTTGGGCAGTTAGCAGTTTGCACTCTCCAAAACTTCGACTGTTCTGCCTCTGAAGACTCAGGAAAGGGGTCTCAGTTTTTCAAAAGATATGCTACTCCATTCTAAAATGTAAGCTTCCCTGAGTGAGGGACACTTATACTGAGCTTTGCGTAAGAGTAGAGAATAATATTGGATGTGAAATATATAGAAGCAGAAAAAAAGAGTATCAAAATTCTGCTCCAAGTGGCAAAGAAGATTTCATACTAAAAAAAAAAAAAAAAAAAAAAAAAAAAAAAAAAAAAAAAAAAAAAAAAAAAAAAAAAAAAAGACCAGTAAATGGGGAGAAAAAAATGGTAAAACTTAAACATGCTATTTGACCCTCTTGACCTTCCTAGTCAGCTTTGTATGTTTATAACATTGGAGCAATTTGGAAATGCCTACATTTTGTCCAAAGTTTTGGCTTTGATATATTTGCTTATTTAAACAGTAGGCATCCAAAAACACAATCAGCATTTTCCAGTTTGTGATGTGCTGATATTTTCAGTACCAGTGTGTCTTAAGAAATATGTCACTTAGATAGTGTGAGCGTACACATGGCAGGCTATGGAATGCTTTACACAGATACTGTTTGGAACAGACTGGGAGGAAGCCCTCAGGCTCTGCATCTGCCTGTGGCCTCAACTTGTCTAAAGATGAGGAGCAGGCTATGATTTGGTAGAATCATACTATTCATAAATCTTTGTGACATCTAACTTGAGATGCTAGCATTTTCCAGCTTCACAAGTGTTATAAAAGTTAATGGAGGCAATTTCTGATCAATGACTGCCATTTCTCCACTCCACTGCCAGCCCTTGCATAAGAACTTCCCACTCACATCCTATGTAACTAATTCGACATGCAGAAGACTTGAGAATGTACCATTAAGATCATTAAATCCTCTGTTGTTTTAAGAAGATCATAGAGATCTTGTTAGACAGCAGTTGCTTAGTTTTCACTAGCTCTCAGTGGCAAAACCTCATGGACATTCTCTCTACGTTATATATAGAAAATAAACATGAAAGCTCTCTTATAATCAACCAAATATTCAAAATGTAGAAAGGTAAATTCTTCTAATTCTGTGCTTGAATAAAAACACTATATCTCTTTAATATACAATATACAATATACAACAGACCTTGATTACAATTTCAGAGTCTACTGTCTGCTTGCCTTTTTTTTTTTTAATTCTAGTTAGGTTTTTGCTATTCTTTTAAAAAATAAATTTCCTAGTTAGAGATTTTTTAATCTCAACCACATGTATTTCATCATACTTTTGAAGCACATTGGTGATAAATGATCATTCTACAGTGTTTCACAAAACTGTTTATGTCTTACTGATTTAAAATTTCAACTGATTCTTAATACACAATTTCTGGTATCAAAACTAAAATCTTGGCCATGGTAAGGTGTGTGGCTTTAAACAAAATGGTAAACTTTAGTTTTAAAAACTGAGTCTAATAATTTGGCTCCCATAAATGGCATCATAATTTGGGACCAATAGGAAATTACAAGTCAGCATGGAACAATTATTTTCTCTGAGCTGAAGTTTGACTGCAGTCTAACCTCTGCAGATTATTAAGAGAGGCAAGTGCCCATTGTCTAGCTGCTTGGAAGATCATTTTGGACAGAGAAATTTTATGGGACAAGAAAGATAAGCAGACTTTTCTGCAAGAGCCAACATGAACCTAATTGTGAGTTATTGATGTGAAAAGAAGGAATAACTTTACAATTATGTTGGGAAAGCTATCCATATTTTATCTCTTCCTCCATTGTGGCAGAGCTATGTTTCTAAGGGAAATTTCACCTACAATACTTCCTGGAGCTCCCTAAAAATTCTGTCTTCCTCTTTCTGTGGTGTGATTTTTCCCAGTGCTAACAATGAGTTAATTTATTAAAAAATAAAACCAACCAATTAATTTCTTTTCAGGTCCTTCTGTAATTTTGTTGATATGATTGTGTTTTCAAAAGAGATAAAACTACAGCTATTCTTTCAGTTTAAAAAAATTCTTTGCCTCTTTGCTGAGATGTAAGGAAGCTGTGCTTTTCTGTTAGGCTGTGAAAGCAGAAACCCAGGGAAAGCCCCTGAAAAAGGACAACTCACTGACCCTGACCTATGGACAGCCAGGAGCTCCTGCCCAGTTTCCACCTCTGGTGCACTGCCATGCTGCTACATACCAAGCAGTTGCCAGGTGGAAAGATTAGCACAGGTCAGTGGATCCCTGTAAGCAAATGAGATACAGAAAGAACTCCCCCGATACGCGCTAGTGCAGATGATAAAAGATACGTGCAAAATCCAGCAATACTACTCTCCACAAATAAAACTAGTTATACAAAATGTTTAATTTGGCTGAGTGTATCTTAATCCATTTCTAATACCACAAATAACATTCTCATAGTCGATTATGGGGACAAACAGTTCTTTAATCAATTTAATAAACATAATCTTATTAAAGCAACTCTTGAGTCAACTGCAGACCATGTCCTCAATTAACCTGAATTCTGAAATAACCAGCTAAATGATCAGACATCAAAGAGGCTGCTGAATTCAAACATAAGCCTCAGTGTTTGGATGGTGAGAGAAAAGAGAGAAAAATGATTTTCTGGCAGATGCAGTTTAGCTGGTTTAGGTTGGTTTTGAATACAAATAAGCAACAACATTAACCACAGCTACCTGCAGAAATAAAAAATAGCCTTAAAAAAAACCCCAACAAACACAACCAACACAAGAACACATGAATTTGAATTACTCTATAATATCTCTATATCCTCTCCCCTCTATCACTAAAGCTGGTAGCTCGGTTACTTTACCTGCAGATTTCTCATGACACAGATTTTCTCTCAGTGATCCATTGCAAAGGACTTTATATCTTTGAACTACTGGTCCTGTTTATTTTCCATTGAAGCCCTGCCCAAGGGGACAAGTTTACAGACAGGATAATGCAGGACAGAAAATAATGTCTTATTATGTTAAATAAATATTCAATCCACAGTCACTTCTTTTAAAGCCTTCCAAAGAAGTTCTAATTTTATTTTGGTTGTTTTGCAACATCAGAGGCTTCCTCTGGGCTTTGGAGAGGGGATAATGCAAAACTTGTGAATCTCTACACATCACCTCACTGCTGCCCACCTAGCTAATGGCAGAGGAAACTGTATCCAGTAGGATTCGTATGGACTCTCCCACAGCATTGCAAAACCCTTTTTTCTTCCTAAAATTGCTTAAAATGAAAAGAGATGAGAACTCCAGTGGAGAAAAAAGATGTGGAATGCTATACTGGTTCTAAGTGTCGCGCAGTACCTGAGCTGAGAACAGCTCCATGAGGAGAACAGAGTAATCTGTGCTCAAGAGCTGCTACACAGCCTATCCACAAAGCAATTACAGACTTCTTAACAAACTATTTCCACACTTTCTCATTTTCTTCCAAATCCTAATCTGAGCCACAAATTTGCGTGTTTTTTTAAAAAGTTATTACTTTTTATCAACTCTATTTCCTTACGTATTATAATTAAATGCCTCTAATTACAGAGAGAGTAATGTTCAGACTGTAGTTACAGAAAACTATGTTAAATATCTGTTCATACACAATTTAGTTCGCAGTTGATTGCAAATGAAGTCAGGGTGTGCACTGCTAAGGGGGAGCACACACAGGCAGTTGCAGCTTCCTATTCAACCTGTACTTTATTAGTACATCCTTATAAATGCATAAGGATTTTGCCCTTATTAGATCTACAAAGAGGGTTAGATCTGGAGACAGAAAATCAAACATAATCTTAATATTTCTTTATTTTTGCAAGCCAGTTTTACTAAATACCTTTTAAAAACCCGACTATTACAATTATGGTATTATGAAGGGAAACAATAAACATTTTAAATTATGAAGGCATGATCATTACCAAGGTTTAAAGAGGAGATCAGGGTCTAAGTCAGGCATTTCTAACAAGAACATCAACAAGGTTCATTAACTACCCTTACAGCTTTCTGAATATGGTAATTCACATAAAAATGGATTTGGTGACATGAATTGCTCATTACTGTCAGTTTGTGTTTAAGTCCATAAAATATCATTGTAAATAAACACACTATCAATAAATTTTCAAAGTAATATTCTGAGGGGTAAGATGGATGAAGATTCACACTGTTAAGTATTATGCATTTATATCTATGCATAGACACTGCTAAAATAATGCCTCAAGACAGGCATTCTGTATTCATTAATCTTCATGTGGGTTGTGCCCTCCCTTAGATCACCTGTTCTTATTTTGTGACAGAAATTTTAGCCTCTGTTATTCTTTCCAGCACAGCTATTAAAAATTTCTATTTACCTTCTCCTTATTACCTCTTCCTAGGAGTTGCTACACTCTACAGAGTGTATATGGTTTAACCTAATGTTTTAACTCACTTTAACATTTTATCTTAATAACATTAATACAATTTTAAACCAGTGCCAAGTAGTCCATGAAATCTATGCAGGGACTATAATTCAACTTTTGAAGGAGACATGGGCCAGTTGAATTTAGGCACATTCAGAATGTTTCCACAAATCACTAAAAATAGGTAGAAGTGTTCCCAGAAAATACAAACTACTGTATATATATACTGTATGTATATAATACAAATACAAACTACTGTAGATTAGAAAAGGAAGCATCTTGGTGTGGTTCACTTCTTCAGGAGAAGAAATTTATCAAAAAGAACAAACAGAACTATTGTGCTTCTGATCCCAAGCTGGATTCAGGCCAAATATTTAGCAGCAAAATAATACTTTAATAAATTAGCTGATGAGGCAGAGGAAAGGCTTTTGGGCAAACAAAGTCCTCAGATCTAAAAGGAAGTCAATCTATCCTTCAGTCTAGTAAGAGACTGGAAACAGTGATTAATATTACTAATTTAAATCCACAACAATTAGTAGGTTTGAAAGAGCTAGCTATGGGAAGGCTATTAGTCCCCTTGAGACTAAGAATAATGTATTTTGTCATTGTCTCTAGAAAGATGAAAAGTTAAATTTGAGGTATTATATGACAAACTAATGTGCAATCAAACAAATATTCCTATTGTTACTATCAGTTATATCTTTAGAACAGAATTTAGGGATGCAATTAACAATTTTACTAGCTATTTGAAAAGTATTTTTTGCAGGATTGGTGTAAATTAAATGAAAGAGAGGAGTACTTTCTATAGAAAATATACTCTCTTTGACAGAAGAGAGTATATTTATTCAGTTTTTGGTGTTAATTTTCCCCAGTGTGCATTACCTTTCTGGCTTCACACATATATTTCCTAAAAGTGTATTTTGCTTTTTTGAATAGAGGGCCAATATAGCCTAGACATGCATATAGGAACTATTGGGGTTCTTTTCTGGTTCTTCCATGTTATATAAATATTTCAGTTTGACTCTGAATTTTTTGTTTTGGGTTTGTAATATTGCCATACCTGCAATGAACAATTCATTAATAAGAAATGTGCTTCTACATGAACTAACTTCTCTTGCTCTCATCCCTCTGTCAAGAGAAAACATTCAAGCATCTCACTTCACCTTCTCGATCCCGCTGCTACTTTGTCTCTTGCTGCCTTCTGTTTGATATGGTCTTTCTCAAATTGCCATCTTTTTTTCCATTCCATCACTGAAGGAATTCTACTAATCGTTCTACCATCCCTTATTAAAATATTCATATTTCTTTCCTTTCAAATCCTGGTTTCTGACTCAGATACTATTCTGTTTTGTCCTTTTGCTTTGGTTCTGAGTCCTGTAAATAATAATGCCAACACTGGTTTCACTAAAAATAATTAAAACATCTAGACAATCCAGACAGAGCCATGTCTCATGATTGTTAGATAAGGCTTGGGTCCCCACAATCACAAAGTTCAAGATGAAACCTGGTTAGGTAGAAGCAATTTTCAAAACAACACCACCCAGCTCTCACAAATCTGTGCGGCTGGAGTAATATGGGTTACCCTAGCCATGAATCACTAAAGTGAATGAAGGCACCTCTCAGAAGCAGTCAGTACCAAACATTTCCAGAGGAAGACTTCTATCTTCTTCCTATGTTTCAAGTATTTGAAATATTTAATCAGAAAAATCACTTCTTATTTCTTCCACAGCCATTACATGAATTCATGTTCTACAAGAGTTTAGTGAAAAGTGGTAAGAAAAATCAAGGTGATAATTTTGTCATTTATACAAAAGCTGCTTAGTTGTAAGCATAGATAAAGTTGCCACAGATCTGAAATTATACCCTTTTAAAAAATAAAACTTCCCTTATTAATAACATAATACCACATAACACAGAAAAAATATGATCTCTTAATACCTGACAATGTCCTAGAAAATGCAAAAATTGAATTGAAATTTAAAATGTCATGTACACTATTTAAAGAATTGCCTTTTGCACAATGATTTCAACCACACAAAATTGAAAGTAACATTTATTACACTACAATTTCATGTAGCCATTTTCAGTGACACTCAATTGGGCTAGTGATGTGCAAACAAAAAGAGTACTCTCACTTCAAAGAGCTGTTGTTTAACCTTGTTTAAAGAGAGGTATGTTGCTGTAAAAAAATTTTTAAAAAAGTGCATCACTTGATCTTGCAGGCATAAAGCAAGAAGCTAAACCAAGTAGCAGTCATTAGAGACAGAAATCGTTGTACTAAGAAAAGATTTTCTTCCCCCCTGAGTTCCAGTAATTCAAGTGTTATGGCTAAAAACAAACACCAAAACAATCACCAACCTCAAAGTCTGAGAAAAACCTTCAAGGCACTACACTAAATGAGATACTTAAAACACATTTCTGTGCTAATGCTTCTAGTAGACATAGTTAGAGAGGAAGGTAAGGAAGACTTTTCAAATGTGACCGTATTATGTGAGAAACTGAGTACAGTTTCTCTGCTCTCTTTAGGGCCAGAAAGTCTGGCCATTGAAGTCTTCGTGTATTTCCAAAAATACACTGCAGACAAAGTTCTGTCATAGACAAAGGGATCGAGTGTTCTCAGCAAATTTGCAGATGACACCAAGCTGAGTAGTGTGGTGACACTCCTAAATGATGGGATGCCATCCAGAGGGACCTGGACAAGCTCGAGTAGTGAGCCCATGGGACTCTCATATAGTTTAACAAGGCCAAGTGCAAGGTGCTGCACCAGGACTGGGACAACCCCTGCTATCAATCCAGGCTGAGGGATGAATGGATGACAGCAGTCCTGCCCAGAAGGACTTGGGGCTCTGGTGGATGAGAGGCTGGACATGACCCGGCCATGAGCACTCACAGCCCAGAAAGCCAAACGTGTCCTGGGCTGCACCCAAAGCAGCGTGGGCAGCAGGGGAGGGAGGGGATTCTGCCCCTCTGCTCTGCTCATATCTGGTGAGACCCCACTGCAGTATCCAGCTCTGGGGTCCCAGCACAGGAAGGATATGGACTTGGTGGAACGAGTCCAGAAAAGGACCAAGATGATCAGAGGGTTGGAGCACCTCTCCTTTGAGAAAAGCGTGAGAAAATTAAGTTTGCTCAGCTTGGAGCAGAGAAGGCTTGAGGGTGACTTAATTGTGGCCTTTCAATACCTGAAGGGAACTTACAAGAATGTTAAGGAAGGAATATTTACAAGAGCATGTAATGAAAGGATGGGGGCAATGAGTTCAAATTGAAAGAGAGTAGTTTCAGATTGGATGTTATAAAAAACTTCTTTACAGTGAGAGTGGCGAGGCAGTGGCACAGGTTGCCCAGAGAAGTTGTGGATGTCCCTCCCTGGAAGTTTTCAAGGACAGGAAAGATGGGGCTCTTAGCAATCTGGTCTAGTGGCAGGTATCGATGCCCGTGGCAGAGGGGTGGGAACTAGATGATCTTCAAGGTCACCTTCCAAAGAAAACCATTCTATGGTTCTATGTCTTTATGATAAAAATGTTAAAAAAAAAAATTATGCTTCATTTTGCAGTCAGAACACAAATAACTGCATTTTTTTTCCCTCATTCCATGTGGTTAGGCACTACTAGTAAAAGCATTTAATTTGCAAATGTTACTGTAAACACACATGGTCAATTTCATATTCCTTCCAAACAGTATACTTAAAATATGTTAATGGCAGTGCTACACAAATCCTTTAGTAAATGCTTTATGGTTAAATAATGAAGCAATATTTATTACATTGTTTGTTTATGAAAGCATTTAATGTTTTTCTTCCAAAGCTCCCACAATCAATTTGGACCAGCTAAATATTCACTAGTTCTGAAAAGTAGTTCACCCCTAGGGTCCCAAATAAAAGGTAGTCTAAACTGACATTAAATGAAGAATAAATTCCCACTGTACCCAGCATGCCAACATCTATTTCTTTTTGCCACATTTTTCAAAAAGCTGCTAATCTATTTTGGCCATTTGTGTTGAGAACAGAACACTTATGAAAGTTTTCCATTCTGTTGGGATTTAAGGTACTGGTCTCAGCTTAGATCATCCAGTGAAACCTTTGTACATCAAAAACCCTTTGTAGATCAGAACCAAAATTTACCATAAGGCCTCTCTTAAAAAGAAATCATTTGACTGTACTCCTAGTGTGCCAAAAATGGAGTACAACTCTATTCCTTTTTGCTCTCAATACAACCGAAATACAGTCGTTGACTTCACCAGATCAAACACAGATGCCCAGACATAAAAGTCTCTCAGTCATGTGATGCTCTGCCTTTCAAGTAAGACATAAATGAAAGTACAAGTTAAACAAGTTAGGTTATGCATGAATTAAGTGGGAAAATTCACTGTGAAAAATGGGTTTCCAGGTTAGGGCTCTTAACATCTAACTCTTAAAGATGAATTCTGAATAAGAATCTCTAATTTAACCACTTAGACAGGAAGACATCCTACACAGGAAAGGAAACTTTTTGATATGTCTTCGTGCTGTAAAATTTCAAACTCTGCCTCAAGATGCTTTTTTTTTTCCAGTCTTGTATTTTGCAGAAAGACTGAACATGGTAATTTTTGATAAGCATTGATATTAGAGATATCATAGATTTTGTTCCCCTGATAAGAATTACATTAAGAAACCAGTCGAGAGATGGAGATGACTCCACCCACTGTACTGAGCAACACTGGAGGAGAGGTAGAAGCCATCCCTTGCATCAATTCTGCACACTGGCGTTGGACTTTAGCACTTTCATAACATATATCAAACTCTTTCCTTCAATAAGCACCCAGAAAAGGAGAGTTTTGAGAGGTGGAAGCTGAACCTTAGATGTTCAGCTACTTTAGGCGTGACAAATTTTTTTTTCACTTGAAATTGCACCAAGAAACAGTGTTGTTGCAAGTGACAGAAAGCAGCTAGACTTAGGAGCAAACCTTGTATCTCACAGCTCTGTCCAGCTTCCACTTATCAGCTTAATCATATTTACTTTGTGCAAGCTCACTGGCACGGAAACAGCAGCATACCTGCCCTGCAGATTAACAGCACAGAGATCACCTTCAATGCTGGCTGCAGCTAAAGAGTTAATTGTGTGTGGATGTCAATCATCATCAGTCAGTCAATCATGCAACTAATTCCTTCAGGGGTCACAGTTGCAACAAGGACAGCAGTTGACAGGAGAGCTGACAGACTGAGAATCCTACCACCTAGGTAACAGTTTATGCATACCAAGTCACTCATTACACAAACAGATGGCATAGTCCATTCAGCACAGGGTAAGCCCTTGGGCATTTTTGACATTTTAACCAAAACAATCCTTTGAAGAACAGGGTGAAAAAAATGTCTCCATTTTTGTACTGCCACTGCATGCAATTTACCATAGAAAAACGCTTTTGTCTTCCTTCCGCTCTTTCCTCCCTCCATCACGAGTGATTTTTTCCAGCAAGAAGCGAGAATAAAATGAACGCGATTCAGATTTTTAAAAATGTTATTTATTTAATTGACGTGCAAATTTATGTAAGGATACATACAAATGGCCTGCATTCTGTCACTTCTTTGGAAAAGATAAATAGCTTTGCACAGATACAATTTATTTGTTAATGCTTTGAAGACAATTCCTAAATAGACAGACAACCACCTGCTTTCATAAGAATGATAATTTTTACTGAAGATTATGTCTCATTACAAAATGAGCCTAAAATTCATAGTAGAACAAAATAAGTCTAAATATTTTTGTTTACTTCCCAAGGGAAAAAAAAAAACCAAAAAAAAACCCCAAAAAACCAACAACAACAAAAAAACCACCAAAACAAACCAAAACAAACAAACAAAAAACCCAAAACAAAACAAACCAACACAAAAAACCCCAAACAAATAAACAAAAAAAAAACCTAAGTGAGAAGTAATTGGAAAGGGGTATCAACTAGAGAAACACTGAAAACTAAGTAGCAACAAATCTTTTGAAGACCTTAGTGCAAAAGTGAGAAGTTCATAAGACGGTGAGAAATAAAAGCCCTTGTGTATATTTAGGAACTCATCCGCAGAAGGCAAATAGCCATTACTTGGATCACTTCTTTACCATTATCTGGAATTCATTTCTTTCCTTCCCTGCTAACTCAAGGCCATCAGTATACAAGTTACAAGGGAAATAAATATTCGGTGTCCGACAGCACAGGATGGTTTCCAGCTGGCCAGTAATTCTTTTTGACTGGCATAATATCCAAATCAACAAACTAAAGCAGTACAAGAAAGGGGAGGGACACTGCTGTCCTAGGCCTTGTAGTACCTAGGCTTTTCTGGGAATGAGAGCACATGACTCACAATCCAGCCAGAGAAATTAATGAACATCCAGTATTGCCCACAAATTTCAGCCAGCTTTGAATCTATCCACTTTTCTAAATCTGAAGATAGAAGGAAGACATGTTGGTTGGTTTTGGGTTTTTTTCTACTGAGTGGAAGCTGCTGCTCAATGAAAACTGTGGCCTATCTCAGATACTTCAGGGAAAAGTGTACACATCTGCAGGAGTCAATACATGTCTTTAGAGAAGGAGAAGTTCTATGCTACTTCTGTAGTTTATCTCAGAAGGTCCAAAGCAAGCAAATACCACAAAGATAATGCCAAAAATGTAATCAACAAGAATAGATTACGTTACTTTTTTATTTTTCCACCATTATCTTGATATCAGGACTATTTCAAAGCACTTTTGTTGGCTTCAGAGACTGTGATTTCAGAAATAGCTCAAATCATTCATTAGCTTCACATTGTGCAACTACTGAAGAAAACTACTTCAAATTGACTTGGATTGCTCCTCATATTTTCATCCCATCCATCAGATTAATTAATAGCTCTGGGTTTTTTTTTTTTAATGTTCTTTTTTCTGGTGTACCAGCTACAGATAAAAGACCAAATTGCATTCGTGGACTTTCTGCCTTCAGAGAGCTATATGCAAATACCAGTTCCAGCCAATAGGAGAGAAGTGTAATGTGAGCTAAAGGCAGTTGCATGGTTTAGTTATTTGCTTAGTTCTTCAATATTATAATCCTGTCACCTTAAAATGAGGCTTTTATAGCAGTCTGCAAGTGAAGGACTGACCTTCAAACTGTTAAAATTTCTATAAAGGTTATATATATGATTCAGATAAAGAGTTAATAAATCTCTAATCAAGTTATATAACCAGGTGGCAGATATACCTTAGACAAGCGTAATATCCAGTTAAAAGCTGGCTAACAGCATGATATCAACAGTGATTCGTATCTGGAATAGTGATAGTGAAGGTTTATGTTCAGAAAGATTAAAAGACTTTACTTCTAATTGTTTGAACCTAAATGTCCCAAAGAGTGAAAATAAACTCTAAAGAAAATAGATTTAAAAAAAAACTACTAAAATTCCAAAATGAAATAAAATATCCCAGAGTAAATGCAAATTATGAGCCACATTTGCTACCAAAAGTGAAAAATACAACACATTGAACCATGATATTAGTTTTCATCAGCCAGCACTTATATACACTAAATTATATGCAGAGCATGGAAACTTTCTTCTGCAAACTCAGCTGGGAAAATCACCTACAAAAAGAATATTTTTGATTGTTAGAAATTACGTTTTTTCTCTTTTTCAGTTTTGGTCTGATTTGGATCCATAATAGACATTTAAAAAAAAATTCTGATGCATCAGAAACTCTTAGAACTCTTCAGCTGTAAAGTCAAATTGATAATCCCATCAGATCCCCTACCTGTACCCATAGAAAGCTGAAGATAACTTTGAATTTACAGATCATCTGCTGAAGGTTCCCATAGAAAGTTCTATCAGTAGATTGCCTCAGACAAGGAACAGAATATTTCTCAGATTTGTTGCCACAGGGTGGACTCTCCAGGTCATTCCCCCAGAGCCAGTGATATGACAATTAACAGATAAATGAACAGCAGCACACCTTCAGATACTCAAAACAGCAACAACAAAATGTCTTCCAAGATTTCAGGACTCAAAATAGACAAATAAAATTGAGAAAATTATCTGTTTCAAAAGAAAGACCAAATCTCCAAATAAAGATGCTCTTCATTAGGTTCAGTCCTGCCTCCTTGAAGCATATTGCCCAATCTCATCTCCATAATAGCAAAAAGAGCTTTTGCTGGATCTATATGCAATACTGTTCTGCCTTTCCAAAAGTATTTCAAAGATAATCCCCTCTCTAAAGAAATTAGAGAAATTATTTGAGCATGTCCCTAATTTAAGGCACCGCACTACTGATTTTTCGAAGCATAGTTTTCATTCAGGTTACACCTGCGTTGGTGTTGCATCCACATTTAAAAAGGAGAAAAAGTGGATTTTTTCTTGATATACCATACCTTAAATAAATTATTAAAAGCATGGGTTTTTTTTTTCCTATCCAGACTTTCAGACATTTATTTTCGAATCCTGTTCTATCACCTCCCCCCTTACCCACTTCTAGTGCAGCATCTTCCTGCTGCTGGGGTACCCAGGGTTCAGCCTCCAGGCATAAGGAGAGGTATGTGATGTGTTTATGTTTGCTTACTCCATGCTTACCTTTGCCAAGTCACATTAATGTGAGGATAGAGGTGGCTCTAGATGCACCTTAATATGCTCACTCTGTATTTTGTGTGCCACGATTATAAAACAGGAATCTTTGAACATCCATCAGAAACAAATGTAGCATTTGTAGGTAGGCCAAGGAATGTCTTGGCAGAAAATGTCAGCTAGTGTAAACCAAAAGATCTGTCCACTCACCGAGTTTTCCATTTGATATGTTTTAAAACAAAAATTAATATGTCCTTAAGAGGTAAGAGTCAGCAGAAAAAAGATTCTCTTAGAAAATATTTCAGAAAAGGCTTCTCCCTTTATCTAGCTCATAGTGAATATTCTTCAGTCTTTGGAAGCCTGGTCAAAATGAGAGGCTAAACTAAGATATATTCTAAGGTTCTGCCTCTGAGGTGTTGTTTTCATTCAAAATTGTGGGTATATAAGAAGTGACACCCTTGTAAAAAAGAAAAAGTTTTGCCTTAAACCTTTCAGTATGTAACATTTTTTCACATGAAATGTTTAATTAAACAGCAGCTTGCTTTCTTTGAAGTTTCCAAAATAATTTCATATTTAAAAATTTTAGAATTCAGGATGGGAGTGGAGGAAGGAAAAGAAAAAAGCTGTGTGGTGCTATTTGTATAAATTCACATCCAACACTAAACATAAAAAGGGAAAGCAGTTCAGCTAGTACAAAAAAGAAGTGCAGTTGGAACCCAAAAGACGCTTTCATAATTACAAGGATGATATTTACTTTTCATAAAGGGATAAGAAATCAAGAAAAAAAGAAAAAAAAAGAAAGGAAAAGAAAAAAGAGAATAGAAAAAAACAAGTTATGCTGAATTCATTTTGATATACTAACCTTGCCAATAAAAATGTTTAAACCTCAGTTACAACTCCCTGGGGAATGGCAGCTATTATCCCCTATTGAGCTGGTGCTTACCATACAGAGTCTGAACAATTCATACAGAAAAATAAACCATAACATTCCTGTTTATTATTACTTTAGCTGAGAGGTGCTGACATTAAACAGTTCTGCACTGCTGCTATAAATCGGCATGCTGTGGATGTTCCCAGCATGGGACTAGGGTTCCCTGGTAACAGCTCTCATCAAGGAAACCAGCTGTCAGAATTCTTCAAATTAAACTGTTATTACTGCCGTATTCATTAGTCAGTTACTGACTATTAAGATATTTTTATATCTGAGCGATTGACATTGGATATTGCTTTTTAATATGCAAGTTATATATAAACGTGATTAAATGGTTCATGTGGAGTTGACAGTTTCTATTATAGCTTGATCTCCTCTTTGTAGGGGCTATGGTGTTGGAGATATCATCCTGGACCATACTTAAATTAATTTTCTATTTAAAAGTCTTGTATTTCTGCTGTGATTGATAAGCTGCTTCACGAAGTGCCACATTCATGTTGCAAAGGTGTAACAATAAAAAAAAAATGTGCAATGGATTGGTTTTGACCATAACATAGACAAAATTTGGTAATTTTAATTGCATTTTTGTCCATAGTAGCTTCTAGTAATCTTGTTTAGGTAATACTCATGTACCTTTGGCTGCAACAAAGAGAAGATTCCAATTTTTTAATACATGCCTTAGTTGTTTAATTATTTTGTATAACACTATAACTCATCTAAGTAGGGGTGTTCTTAACATTTCAACAGGTTTGGGGTTTTTTCTAAAATACTGATTTGAAAATACCTAAAAGCTTTTTGATATAGGTTATTTCTCTTGCTTCCAAATAAAGATATGAAGTTTTCCCACCTTTCTCTGGATTGGCATACTTTGGAGGTACTTTCTATGCTGGTAATTGTCCTTGCATCTGAGACATATCTACTTTGTTTTCAGAATACGTTTTTGGATAAATCTCCACTTTTAGCTAAAATATTGATTTGATCCTGTTTCAAATTGTGTTTCCTTTTCCATGCTATGTGGACACTTGTGAAGCACTGCAAAATTTACACATCCTCTATTTTAGGGCTTTGTTTCCTTGGCAGAGCTTTATGCTTTAAGCCTGGAAAAGTCACTTTTGCTGGCAAGTGCTGGCAAGCACAGGAGTGAACTACCGTTACAAGTCTGAATGTCTCTAAGCAAAGCTTTCTCCACTAATTTTTCTCCAGAAACTGTTTCAATGCAAGCAGTAACTAAGGCATCACAGCACATGGATTTCACTGCATCATCTGAAACCCCTCAAAGCTGTTCCTAACAAGGACCATATAATAAACTTACACAACAACACTCTGACAAAAACTTTTCTATTGGTACAGCCAGAAACCTGGGAAAAGGTCTCCAATTTTGGAGACAATTGTGAAAATAGAAGCAGAATCTCATCCAACATCTGGGTATGTACACTGGGTATGTACAACCCTTAACTCCACAAACTTATTCACATGCACCTGGAAATAAATGTTCTCTGGTTGGTTCAGGGCAGCCCAAAATCTGCTTTCTTCTTCTCCCCACTCTAGTTCCAACTACACACCAAAGCTTCAGAGGAAGCAAAAAACCCTAGGAAACCTTGGGACCATATTTCCCCCTAAATTTTCCTAAAGAAAATTTACCTTTACTGAAATTGATAGAATTACTAACATCAAAACCTAAACAATAATCCTGAAAATTCTTCTAATGGTAGTAACTCAGAGAAAATACCTTTTTAGAATATTTTATAGATGAGTGCTAACATAAAGTTCTTGGATTACTTGAGAGAGCTAATATGCCCCTGTGGTCATGAAAATCCTTCAGTACATGAGACAACAAAGATATTTTTACTTTAATCACACTTTTATAGGAGGTTAACCATAGAACAAATCAAGGAGATCAGATACTTATTTTCTCCCTCCATCATTTCCCAACTTTTGGCAGCTAAACCCTGGAAGCAGTAAAAAAGAGAGGATTAGAAAAATATCCCAGGAAATAAAAAGTCAAGGTATGTTTCACACATCAAAACCCCCACAAAATTATGACACCTAAGATTTGTTTAAAGGAGTCTCCTCTTCTGTAAGGAGTTTATCTTTCTGAACATCTCTGAAATGGGTTGGGAGAAGCAATGTTTAATCACTCTTGGGGCAGAGACATGGAGATTTTCTCTTTCAATTATGCTGATGTATGCCAGTCCAGATTGGGATGCTTCCATCCCCTCTCAAATTACTAAGGCTATCTGCTCAGTTATCTCAAAGTAGTGCAGATTTCCTTTAGTAGAAGCTTTACATAAAGCAGAGGCCACTTTATTATATCTAACTCCATTGTCCGTAGGTACTGGAAATTAAAATAAAAATAATTAAAATCCACTCCGTTAAATTTCACACAGACCTTATGTCTTGGGTTAAAAAATGTAACCAAAAATGTGTATTCTATTGTCATCTGTTGAAACCCATTGGGATATATTGTTCTTCTCTCCTGCTCCATCCATCCTACTCCTGCACCCATCCTCCTGCAAGGGACATCACCTGTGAATGGGCCATTGAAGGCCTCTCACATGACTGATAACATCACCTCATTCCATTGTGAGATGCTCCACCCAGTGGGAGGAGCCAAAGCCTTTCCACCAGGATAAAATCTGCAATCCCAAACACTAAGGCAGCTGGTTTTTCCACTGAAGCCTTGGAGGAAAGACTGGACCCATCTCGCCAGCACTGGACCTTTTTTTCTACAGGATCATCTCTACTCCACAGAACAACATCTGTTACTCCAGGAGGACTTATCTGGACTGCTTCCAATACCCTGACAACACGTCTCAGGTCATATCTCTGACTCTGTCAGGGTTTTCTAGGACTTTTGTTTGTTTGCTTGTTTGTTTTTTGTACTACTGCATTTGTATTTTTTTCTATGTATTCCTAGTAAAAAACTGTTATTCCTATTCCCATATTTTGGCCTGAAAGTTCCTAATTGCAAAATTGTAATAATTTGGAGGGAGGGGGTTTTTACATTCTCCATTCCAAGGGAAACTCCAGTTTCCCCTAACAGATACCTGTCTTTCCAAACCAAGACAACTTACAAACTTGTCAGTTTTCAGTTGTTTCTAGACATTGTCAAAATGCCCTTTGGCTACAGTCAGTGAAAGCTATGATTATAGCACTGAGGTTTCAGCAGCACACTAAGTAGGAAATAATAGTGTTTTTTACATAACTTAAAAGAAATGGAGACCTGAAGCCTCAGGCTGGAGGAAAAAAAATCTAACATATGGGGTAAAAAGCTGGATCCAGGTAGTTTGGATTCAGAATAGAAGTTTACCCCACCGGGAGCAAGTGTACTCCCAGCGAGCCACACACGCATGATGAATGAGAGAGTAAAAATGTGCTTTACATGTCTTATGTCTTATGTCTGATGACAGTTCTGTGTCCATAAGACATACATCTCCAAGGTACACTTGCGCATCTGTTATATATTTTGGTATTGTTTCTTCTTCAGCTTCAAGTCATTTGAGAAGGTGAGAATATATGCCCAAAAGGCCATAGAGAAAAGTTATCAGAGGCCATAAGGTGACAACATGAGTGGCCAGAAGGATTTATCATCAGGAAGAACAGAAAATATTGTAAATACCCTGGAAGATTCTGCAGCGGAGCAAGGAAGCTCTGCTGCTCACTGTTCCATTACATCAAGGGTGAGTTACATTTTCCTCCTTATTGTGCATCTCTTACAACTCAGTAACAGTAGTACAAGAGAGCCTGGTGTTTTTTTTTGACGTGCAGTAGACTCCTCTCCAGTGATGATTTTTCTTTGTTTTTTCTCACTATTGTTGGGACTGACAAAAACTGAACAGAGGTCTGTGTTTCCTCAGTTGGAGTAGGCAGGTGCAAATGGAAGCAGAAGGGGATGAAAAGATGCAACAAACCGCACCCCTCCCAACAACAAAATGAAATTATTTCGATTTTGTTATTAATGTTGTTATTAATGCAGCATTTTACTGTGGTTATACTCTTAGGTATAAAATTCTTAAGTTTTACTAACAAAGTTTGCTCCTAGGGCTTACAGCATTCAATATTTTCATGACATCTTTTCACACAAATGAGTCAGTCTTTAGTGCCTGAATTAGTTGTTTTCTGCTTTCTGCTTTGAAGATAGCAAGTACATGAAGAGCATCAATGACTGCTATGCTGTAAAGTCCATCTGGAGCAACTGGAAAGAAGATCTTGGTCTCCAGAGCTTAAGCAGAAACTGCTACAAGAAATGAAAATTTAGATCAAATGATACAGATGAAAGGAGTTCAAAAAGAAGGAGAACATGACAACAAAAACTGCCAGCAAAGTGACACTCCAGATGCTTGGACTGTTTTACAATGTAAAGAATGGAAAGTTCAGTAAACATTGCTAACGAAAAGACATGCTTTGAAACTGGGCAGGGTGCTATAACAGTGCTAAAGAGCCACATTCCTCCATGAGGAAAATTAGAGTGCACACAGGACCTCAAAAGGCTTGCATATCATTCTATCAAACTAGATGTTAGTTAAAAATAAAACTAAACTTATGTACAAGATAGGTGGCTGCCCTAGGACAAAGAATTGGTGTAGCCACAAGTGACTAAAACACATTTTCTTCCCACCTGAAGCATTTTTCCTTGCCTTAGCAGTAAATGAAATAAAGTTTCTGTGGTTCCCACAGATCATGCTTATACTGAAAAAAATTCATCAGCCTAAACAGGACTATGACAAATAGTGCTGTACTCTGCTGAAGAGCCAGAGCCATTAAGTTAGTGTATAAAGGAGTCAGCTGTTGCTCAGTCTTCTTCATGCTAAATAATTGCAGCATGTCGAAATAAGCTCTGCCACTGCCTAGACAGAGAAATGATTTAGGAACAATATTCAAACATTTAACCTTATGGGATTAAATTAAAAAAAAAAATAGATGCATTTTGGCAACTTTCAGGCTAGATTTGCATTCCAAGGTGTTCACAAAAAGCTAATAATACTTTAAGACATCTTATGTGCTCCAGCTGCCAAAAGGAAACCCCAAAACTTTTCTACAAATTTTATTTGCAGATATGGGAATTTAAAATCAAGTACAGGTTAAGAACAGCCACCATTTTTACCACAGCTGCTTCGATGTCTTAATGCATACCACATGGCCAGTAAATCTGAAAAGAATTTCCAACTCTGCCAACTCTTTAACACTGCATTCTCTTTCCCTTTCTCGTGTTTGGCAGAGCTTCTTCTCTTCTGGAAAGCAAGCCATAATACTCTATTGTGAAGAAGCTGAAAATATAAACACCAGCCTTCTCCTCCATCAATTAAGATAAGGCAGCAGAAAACACTCAGTACTGCTAATTGGGAGATGCAAAGCAAAGAATAACTCAACCAGCAAAATGACTGGATTCCTTTGATGTTTATAGGAACAACGAGAATAATAATTTTTTTCTAGATATTAAAAAGCTCCTTTTGGCAGGTGCTTTCTAGTGATTCTTTTACTGACATAAAATAGACTTCAGAACTGGACAGACTGTACCCTACTACAGATTTCAGGCATTTTCAGGGAAACTATATACTCAGTGAACAAAATGATGAAATTATTGCTATCTTTGTACAAAATATTAGCAGGTAGCACAGTGATTAATTTCACTGTGTACTCATAAATTGTATGTAAAGTGTTTCAATTACAGATACTAATTTTGAAAAAGCAATGTAGCCTAATTACTATACTAAGGCCTGCAAGGCCATCTTTCTACATCTATAAGCTATGAAACACGCAGATGGCAATAGTCTTCAGGAAACCAAACAACAGTTTTGCCATAATGAAGTGTTAGAGGAGGTCATGTTGAGAAAAAACACTTTAGATAAGCCTGCAACAGTTCTCCTGGTCACTGAGGGAACCTGGCAGACAGATGTGTGAAGTTACAGAGCCTCAAAGGGCTAGTTGCTTAGAGAAGAAAGAATGGAATTAGTACAAGAATTGAACACGTGGCCTTTATAGAACAAAAAAGAATTTTGTCTCTCAAAAACACCCTCAAAGAAACCCAGAAAAGCAGAAAAACCCAAAGCATATCACATCAATCACAGGCTTTGTCTGATATATAAAATACAGAGAAAGGAAAATTCCTGACCTCCTTTAAGCTTATGTGAGACATAATGGAGATACAAGGGCAGTGAAAGATGGCTATGGTTTATCGTCAACACTAAACAACATAAAGTTACATTCTTTCCAAAGTAGGGAAGGAAAGGAAATAATCTTAGTCTTGTGTATCAACAAGATTGACAAAAATTTATTTGTGATGTAGCTGGGGTTTCAGAATTATAGCATAGCGTGTGTCTACTTCGTCTTGTATGCATCCAAAAAACTTAAAAATATTTCACTGAAGCTGAACAAGGCAGAGCTTTGAAGCTTTACTATGTCAGCAAATTCTCTTTGTAAAAGATTTTCTCTTCATTCATAGACTCAGTAAGTTAGCATTAAAGTCATAATAAAACCAAAGATTGTTTGACAAAAACCACATAGCATTGACACATATTGATTGTACAGCCACATTAAAAAAAAGTGATCATCAAAGGAACTCTGTTTTGCTATATTTTAACTTGTGCCTCTGTGCATATTTCATGGATTCCAGTAACCCATCCACTACTATTTTGAATTAAAAGTGACTCTTTGTGATGGAACAGTTTACTTGAAACAGATCGCTTGTGCTGGAGAAGCTATTGACCAAGAAGTCTCAGAGCAGCTTACATGATGAAGTTGTTGCCACATCTGCATCTCATAGTATCATTCCTTTTTCATGGCATGTTCAGCTAAGACAGCATGGATTTTCTAAATTTAAGCCTTATAATACTGGTCAGTTTCTGGGTGAACCACATTTCTGAGGATTAAAAGCAACAAAATTTCATAGAAAAAAAAAGTCAAGCATTTGACAAGAAAATGCAAAGCAGAATGATTATTTTGTTTCAAGGGACTGTTCCTTCTTAACTGTGCTAAATAAAGCACAAAAAGCAAGTCTGCAGCTCATATTTTGACATGATGCTATTTACTGCTTAGGAAATTTCTATTTTAATTTGAAAAAGTGAGCTAGAAAGTAATTGATGACAATGTTTGATTTAGTTAATAACTAAATGGAGAAGAAACAGTGTGACTTTTTCAGAGCTATTTTAAACAGCATTGACAACATGCTGATCTCATTAACATCGAATCATACTTTGTAGAGAATGTTCCAGAGATAGGATTTCATCTAGGCTTCTAATACTTCTCGAGGTTAGGAACCTGTTCCTTACTGCTCATCACTTGGGGTGTGTGACTACTCATTTTCAAAGCAACAGTTTATCTTATGGACGTCTGTACATGCCTCCTGTCTGTTTGGTTGTTTAAATGTAGTCACTCTTGATTCGGTGTAACCCAAAGCCATTTGTTCAGTTCTGGCTGACACAGGGTAACAATCTTCCTCATGTAACGGAGGAGCAAAGAGCGTGGGGGCAAGAGGTATAGAAGGACAGAGTCACAACCTTCTCAGCTTCCTCAGAGTGTGAGAATACTATTTTCATCAAACACCTTATATTTGGAATATAACAATGGGGAAAATGAACCCTCTGTATAATCTCTGTGCTGTTTCCATGAAGACTGACATTGACTTAAAATAGCTGGAGGTTATTAACCCTGTAAATCTTTCTGAAAGATATTTCAGTTGCATTCAGAAAAATCAGCATATCATATATCTGACATAAATTGCAGACTTTCAGGTTATATTTAAATAATTACATCATTTATTATACCCCAAATTATAAATATGACCTTACAAACCACAAGTCCTCCTCCCTACCCACCACAAGAAAATATCTAACCATTTGAAAAAAGTCCCCCGGTCCAACAAACTGATTTTTCTATTGGAATAAATTAAAGTTAATGGAACATTTTTAATCATTTTGTAAGAATGAATCATTTTTGTGTGTAGAATGTTATGGATGAATAAAAATTCATCTACGCCATCTGTAATAATTGGAAAAACATTATGACTTTTCACTATAAAATTACTTCTAATTTTTGCCATGGCCTTAACCTGATGATATTTAAGTATGAAATTAACCTTGCACCTGTACATTTCTTGTCTACATTGTTAGTCTTTATGTGAAAGAAGGTCCTCAAAGGACTCGTGGTTATTCATTCATGGTGTGAATTAAACACAAATATTTTAACAAATGCCACAGTATTGAGTGTAGCAATAATATACAACTGAAGGAAGGCTAGAAACTTTGTATCTAAATAATTTATGTTGAGCCAAGATCACAATAAGCACTGTTATGTTAGTGCAAAAATTACTAGGTGATATCCTGAATCCCATGAGATTAGGATAGTATACAAATTCCTCCAGATGTGAGGAATTCCTCCCAGTTACATTTTCCACCATGCCACATTCACCCATGGCCTTTTGCTTTACTCTCCTGGAAAAAGCTGGAGGGAAAAAATAAAGAGACATCCAAAGGTGTTACAATGAATGTAAGAGAACTTCAGAAAACTAAAGGTCTAATTCACTGCAGGTTCTTACCCTCTATAGTTTCAGATTCAACTAGATTAACTGAAATATACGGTGTCTAGCTATACTTTAAATCCCTAAAAGGTAATTTTTAAACGCTTTTTTGTACTGTAAAAGTTATGTAATTTGTATGAAGAAAGATTTCAGGATTATGACTCAGAGTCTTATGAAATAATCAAAACTGTAGTGGTAGTGAAACATCAATTGGATTAACAAAATCAAGTTGCTTACACATTCCATTTTATTTACTAGTAACTAATAGATGGAACATATCTTGGAACTGCCTTTATAGAAATTTCCAAACTTTTAATGCAAAGCTGATTTATAAGAAACTTGAAATGTAAGTTGGCTGAGATGGTGCAAAACTTACCAAAGTGTTTCAGAGTAACAAATATTTGGAAAGTATTGTCTAAACTCATTACATTTTATTGGACTCTTCAGAACTTACTTTTTGATACGTGCATATCCTTATTTCCTCTTTCAAAGTTCTTTCAAAGAAGACAAACTTGGAGTGAAATCAGTATAGACAAATGCATATAAGGAGAGATCATGCTCAATTAATTTATGTGCAGACAGTTGTTCACAAGAAATGAGGTTGCCAAAATTCAAATTACAAACAGCAAAAAATAAAACACCATTTCTTAATTGCGTGTGAGCCTTCACTCCACTGAGCAGGTGAAAACTTACAACAAGTACAGATAAGACTGAATTTTACACACTTCCATACAGCATAAATATGGAATTTTTAAAGATGTGACCTGTCTTTACAAGCTGAGTACTAAGGAGTCATCAGCTGTGTAAACACTAGCTTTAACATCTTGCTTGGACCCCCAAACTTCTTATTTCTTATCTTTTAATTAAAAGCGTGGAGAAGGCTTAAATGCCTGGATGAGGTTGCTTGGTTTTCTAAATACAAAGCAAATATAACATCTAAGCTGCAGGTCTTGTATTAAATAATTAATTCTAGTATTTTGGGCTTCTGTAATAATCAGCTGTCTTAACTGCATGCAAATTTGTTTCAATTTCCACCATGCTAGAGTTAACTGTGAAATCTATCACACAGCAAAAAATGTGGAAAACATAGATGAAAAACAATGAAGGACTTGATGCGTAGCAGAAGTAATCACTGTGAATTATCAGAGTGGATAACGCTTCAAAAATCAGTAAAGGAAAAATGTTACTCTTTTAAAGTGTCATATTGCAACAATGTTTTGCTGAAAACTGTTGTCTGCATCCAATTTAGGAAGGCATCTGCTCATGTTTGCTTAAAACAAAAGGGTGGTTGACTTAATGAATTATTTACAGGCGTGCAATATGGCAACAGTATCATTATGAACTCTCTCCTAAGATCTCCTCTGGCTACTCCTGGCAGGGTGTCAATTTGCTTGTTTTTATAGTAGGTGCAAGAAATTATGGAGCTATTCTCTGAAATGAGATTCTGCTATTCTTCTCGCTAAATGTTAACAAAGTCAGTTAACAAACCGCATCACTACATTTCTCAGAAATGTTTATTTCTTAATAAAAGAACAATGTTCACAAGCGTAACTTTAAACAAAAATTTTTGAAGTAGGTGTGCAGAGATTTACCACAAACAGGTAGTTTCATAAAACAACCAAGTTTTAGAAAGTATTTTTTGATATTAACAACAGATTATGAGTGTCTTTTAAGAGTAATCTTTTAAACACAGGAATAATGTTTCATGCACTTTCCTTATTCTGCATCAGCAGTAAGGGCCTACTTGGAAGCCATACCAGCATTACATAAACCAGGGGAGCAACTATTTGGCAGCAAGAATTCAGAAGTATGAGGATTTCTTCTGAAAGGCAATGCATGCAACTTTCAAACCACCTGGGCAACTGAAACTCCAAGACCTCCTTTTAGAGAGGGCACAATGCCACTCAATTTCAAAGAATAAGTTAAGGGGAAAAAAGGTGTAATGAAAGCATCCCACACTTGCATGAACTGAGTAACTAACAGAGCACTGCAAAAACAGAAGAAAAGAATCAGGTGGGGATTCCCCAGTGCTCCGCTCCCAATCTCATACTATTTCAGTCACCAATGACCTAGATAATGGAGTAGAGTATAATTAGTACATTTGAAGATGACACCAGGCTAAAAGCAGTGGCAAGAGCTGGAGGGCAATTTTAGAATACAAAATGATTCTGACAAACTGGATAAATAGCCAGTGGGGGTGGGGGGAAGAAAAAAAAAAAAAGGGGAAGGGTTATGGGATATTCTCGGTAAGAACAGTCACTCAAATGTGGGGCAGGGAACAACTGCTCAGTGGCAGTACTGCACAGATACACAAGTTCTGCTTAAGCATAAGCGTAACATGCACCCACAGTGTTGTCACTGCCAGGAAAACACTTAAATTATCAGGATGCACAAAGTATATCAGTGACTACAGAGAAGAGATAGAAGACCACTGCTTAGTGCTGTCACCCTCTTAGCTCTGTTTACTTCACTCCAAGGAGAGACATCTTTCTAACCTGCCTCCAACTGGTCTGCAAATGAAGCCTAAAAATATGACTCACAAAGAATAAAATAATCTTTCTGCTTTGTCTTGAGGAGCAAAAGAAAGGGAGGAGGAGAAGGGAAGAAGAGCCCAAATCTTCAAACCTTTTCATATTGAATAGTTTTCATGTTCTAGTTTAAAATTAATATTCCATTTATTCAAGTAGTTTCATTAATTTCTGTGGTAATTCTTTATTTATAATTTATCAGATAAGAAATAAGCAAGCTTTATAACAGGTATATAATTGACCTTCTCAGTACTCATTTGAAGAGACAACAAGCCAGGGCCTGTCAGAACTGAGTGCATATGTTGTACATAATACAATGTACATAGAAATTAAACACTAACAAAAAGTTATTTTGCTCATTTCATGGCAACTCTGTTTGCTCAGAACTTGTAATACAGTCGTATGACCCAGAAGACACTGCATTATCTTTTCTAAATAGTTTCTTTCCCCAACCTCATAGGAGAAAAGGGAAACATAGAAAAAGAAAAAAGAAAGAAAAAAAGAAGGGGGGGAGGGAGATTAAAAAAAGAAGTTTCATCTCTTTCACAAAGCCTGCAGGATCATGGATGCTGTATTATTTTCCAGTGCACCTGTTCGTTGTTGGTTTAATAAACATAGCAGTTTTACAAATTACCTTCATGTGTGCAGGTGGGGTGATAAATGGATGTTCCATATTAACAGAGATCTCATTCATCTCATTTGGGCTCAATGTCACTTGCTTTCTGACCCAAGCAAAGTGTTTATTTCTCTTTGTTTTAAGTCTTTGGGGAATCATAGCATTTCCAAAACAGGTCTAAAGTCACACAGAAAAAATTTCAGGGATGCTATCAACTTGTATATAATTGGTTAATCTGGACAGGTTCTGGGTGACATTGTGTTGTCTGTGCTGAGGTCTTTTGTCTGGAGGGAGACAAGGGTAGGAAAGCTGGTACTTGTGTGTGCCTGGCATCCAGAATGAACCACTTCCCTCTGCATTTATTACACTCTGGCTATGTACTGTGAGAGAAACAGCAACTGAGCTTTTCCTTTGGGTGACAAAACCTGTCAACTTGACAAGTCTATGGCCAGTTTGAATAACAGATGAGTAAATGGGTATCTTCCAGATCTGTGGGAGGGCTTTAACTCTTTTAAGGGAAGCAAAGACAAGAAACTGAAGTGGAATATCCCAAAACACAGGAAGAGACATCTGATTTTAGTCTCCAAGGATTTCTCTTTAATGTTTATGTGCAGTCCTAATGATAGGAAGTTTCTTATTCTGTTATTTTGAAAAAAAAATTCTTCTGAAATCCCCATAGAGGAATTTTCTCTTGATTGATTCAAAAGGATTCCACCCCCAGTATCTGCACCCTAAAAGTAAATAAATACAGGTTTTAATTGCGCTATATAATAAGTTTACCACTGCCATTTCCCCCATTATATTCAAAGAACTTATCTGAACATAAACAGGCCAGAGGATTTTAGCTTCAGAGAGTAGGGAAGAGATCAGCTCTGTTGTTTAGGAGTATTTAGCACAAAGCTGGAAGGACATCAGGATAGTTATAAACATAGCATGTAATATTAGTTAATTTTCCTGCCTTATAAAGATGTGTTTCCATTTAGCATGGCTGGTAGTGTGTTTGTGGCAAGGATTTGGGCTGAACTTATTAAATGTGAGTTTATCTTTTGCAGCCTTCAGCAATTCCAGAGTTTCTGCTTAGCTGCAGACAGTGTAATCAGTCTTCCCCTTACAACAGTGCTAAGTGCGGTGTTTGATGAATACATTGTGTTTATGAAGAGGGAGGAAGAAGGACTAAAGAGAACTGTTTGAGAATAACAAATTAAATTGTCTCTCTAGTTAGACTGCAGTCCTGCATTTCCTGTGCTGTTGTTGGCTAAAAGACATAGTCTGTCTTCAGTGAGGAATTACTTGATCTGTATCCCGAGAGCGTGCTTGTCTGCACCACCAGGCTCCTGGTATGACTGCCATGCACGGGCAGAATAAACGTCTGGGAGTATCTGACAGGAGGGAGCAGAGGTGTGTGGCAGGACATTAACTACTTGGTGGGTTGATTTCATTGCGTTCACAGGGTTCAGCAAGGCTTTGCAGTCTGAGGGGTGAGTCAGCCTATAAAAACAGCTGTGCTCCTTTTGCACTCTCGGCAGTTCTCCTTCAGTGAAGGTTCTACCCAGAGCTTCTTCATCTTTATTTATCTGCTCATCTCTATTACAGAATAAGGTTTGAACACCCTCAGACACTTTGTTCAACACTGTGCTATATGTTAATGAATATGTTTCCATAACTTTGTGTTCTTAAACTGACAAAATAAATATATCTAACTGTCACATGAGGCTAGAAAAAAATGTATCCTGTGGCTCTGGACCATCTCTTGCATGTTGTCATGTTAAAATACAATGCCTGTCTTCAGGCTGTTTTTTCCCTGCTCCTCCACTCAGCCCCCATTTTGAAATTTCCACTGGAAAAAAAGGCATTTTAAGCTTGAAGAAGCTGAAAGGCCTGAAAGTTATGGAATAAGAAAACATTAATCTTCAATCTTGTATGCTGCCGTTTCAGGCACTTATTCCTATGAGATGCGAACTGTGGTACCAGTGCAGTTCAGAGGGCACAGGAGTTTTGGGATAGCAGGCGGAGTTAGTGTTGGCTGCTGGTGGGAGCTGTCTGCACCTGGCAGATTCCTCCACTGCCAGGGCTCTCAGCCCTGGTGCAAGCTGCATCTTTAATCAGGCAATTTCTCCTAGTCTACTGTCTAACATCTGGCCAGGTTCAGGTCAAACTGAGGGGAAAAGAGGCATAAGTATTCACACACACAAACACAAAGGCAAATGCAAATACAAATGCGAACACAAACACAAATATAAACACACTCCCTCTCCTGAAGTTCACTGTCCCCCTGTTTTGACAGGTCACAGAGCTCTCCCTGGCCACTGTCCTCCAGCGGTGTTCCTGGCCTTGTACTGTTTCCCATGGCCATGGTCCCTTAGGAGTGTCCCTGTCCTGGCATGTGTGTCTCATGGCTGCTGTCCCTTAGGGGTTCCTGTCTCCCTTTGACACACCATGTCCCCCCTAAAGGTGCATCTTTAGCCCTTGCAGCTGGGGCCTTCCTTAAACACAGCTTTTCAGGATCTGCCTGTGTTTCTCCAGCTGGCAGTCATGGATCAGGCAGGGTGTTCTTTTCTGTGCTGTTTCTGTCAGTGTCAGGGGTGGCTCCACATACTTGCCGTGGATTCCCAGCCTTCTCACACATCCTGCACTGCTGTAGTCTCCACCATTTAAACCTTGTCTCTCCAAGAAGCACAAGCCTTGAGGGAGCCCATTCTGACCCATATCAGGAATAACAGGGTCCTGTTCTGTGTTTCCCAAGTGTCTCCCCTTTCCTGGGTGATTTTGTAACTGTGGCTGAGGGCCTTCCCAGCTGAGGTCCCTCCATGAAACAGAATTTTCCAGGACAATAAATAAAACTTTGTGTTTCCTCATCTCACACATATATTTTGAAATGAGTACACCCAGGGGGAATATGAGCCCAGGTCAGTATGGGGAGGAGGGCCATTGATTTCCATGGGAAAAGGCAGGGAATGCTCCTCATTTTCAAAATGAAACCAGCCCCAACAAATGCTATCAAGTTTCTATCTGCCATTAATCATGTCTCTCACTGCTTCTTGGAAGTCTTGAGGAAAGTGCTCTGGAGAGGCTGACATAGCCCCAAGCTGTCTTTTGTCAGTGTATCTGTCTCTATATCTTTATTTTGACATGGTGCATATAAAGTTGCTGACAGTAGCTAATGGTTTGAACATTGTTTTAATATTTATTGAGTTTGTTATCTCATAAGCTGCAGATGCAACTAGGTTACAAAGAAGTAGAAATAGATGAGAATATTATCATCAACCAAAAAGGAGAAGAAAACAAAAAAAAAAAAAGAAAGAAAAGGAATAACTATATCACAAATAGGAAGAAAGGAAGTCACTAAATAAAGCACAAGAAAAATCATAATTTTGTATGCTCTACCTATATTTCTGCACAGAACTATACGTTAATTTAAAATAGGTATATTGTTGATCACTAGATGCAAATGCCCCATAGTTGACCTGAAAATTGCTTGTAGGTGTCATGTAAAAGCTGGATGTTGTGAAGTCAGTTAAAAAGCAAGAGAAGTTCGGAGCACTTGTGTGACACAGAGATGGAGCTGAAGAAAATGTGGAGCTGGTTGTGGTATATGAAGGAAGATGAAGGTTTGTAAGGAAGAGGTGCAATAAAACAGGTGGTGGGAAATAGTGGAGGACAAGTATCACAGAAGAAATTGTAGAAACTGAAGAGTGCAGGTATCAGAAGTTGTAACAATTAATGTGGAAGAGCATGTGGCACCTTTTAGGAAATTTCTGTGAAGCAAGCATTGCATGTCAGGTACATTGTAAACTAAACGTCACAAAAAAATTTAAAAAGTCATCTACCTCCTGAATTAATCACAAGTCATTTATTTATGAGTGTTTGATCTCAATTTCTAAATGTGTGATGATGATGTCATTGAGATTGATCTCAGTAATAGTAAGATATTAATTCTTTTTTCGTTGGACATTTGTGGGAAAATATCTTGTGAGATGTATGCACAATGTAATCATTTGCACAAAGCTTCTAGACTGAAATTAGTTTTCTACAAATATTTTACCAGAAAAGTCTACTGTATAAGTATATGCACAGTCTACTTGCAAAGGAGGTCAGGTCTGTGTAATGTCTTTTTGAAATGCAGATATGAGGATACTCAAATAGGTCAGTTCTTGTAATTCTAAAGTCTGAAATAGTCACAGAAATGATGAACCATTTTAGCGTAAAAGTCCTATGGATGCCTTCTCTGCCATTGTTTTAATGTGAACTATTATTTCCTACACATTCTATGAGTCCAGACTATGACAAAAGCAAAAAGGAAATGAAAGATGGGTCTGATAGATGAGGCTACTGATCTCAAAGGTTGTTTTTTAAGAAAGAAGGAAGTTTAATTTATGGGCAGAAATGTTTTGGAACTGCAGTTATTTTATAATCAGTGGTGTATTCCTAAATTTTCTTTTCATCTCTTTTGTTACCTTAACTCATTATATGATAATGTGTACAACATATATAACGTATAATTTACAAAAGAAACCATGAAATAAATGGGAATTAAATATAAACTGTCCCATTTTGATAACTGCAGAGAAATAAGGGAGAGAGAAAAGGGCCTCGAGAAAGGGATTCCTGCTAATAGCAAAATTTTCCATATTATTATTCCCAGATATCACTAAATGTAAAAAACATTTGCAACAAAAAATGCAGCATTGGATCTTTTAAATAATAAAAATTGTCCAGACATTAGTGCAGATATGATATAGGTTGTTAAGATTTTAGTATTTTCGAAATTAACATTACAGCAATAATGATGTTGTCAGATTTGAGGATCTTTTTTCATATATTTACTCTCCATCCATGCCATTTAATAATCCTTCTGACAGAATCAGATAGTCTTCACATGGTATATTGGATTCAGCTTCCTGTACTAAAGCAAATATGCCACATGGATACTCTTAATACACTGCAGCCATAGAAGTCTATTGCAAAATAATGGACATTGTACCCTTTCTGCTCCTACTGAGATGAAGACCATTATCAAGAGAAGAAGAAGTATTCAGATATTCTCTGAAAGTTACAAATTATAAAAGAATCCTCAAATTGTTAAAGTGAACCTAATCTGTGGCAACATTCAAAGCACAGACAAATCTGCCTCTGAGTAAATATAATGTACGTACTAAACCAGTGTCAGGGAGTGAGACTGCACTGCCTGGAGTCCTGCTATGAATGTGTTACATTAATCAGCCCTGTAGCCATAATACCATGCAGTGCTGTTGCAAGTTAGTCTTGAGATAAATAGAAACATGGTCTGTGTAAATGGCACTGCCTAAAGGAAACTTCTTGCCATATTGTATACATTGCTTTTCGAGGAAATAGAGTGGTAGATGTGACATCAGGTTTATTTGCCCCTCTCAGGAACAGCTAAGTTAACACTGAGAAAAACTCCTCACAATGATATAGTGCAAACATTAATCCCCATGGCTTGCAGACAGACTGCTCATGTAAAGTATATTTTGAATTTAAAAAAGGGGGTGAAGATTATTCCTAAGAATACTAAAGTGTTAATACTAATGGGACATTTCATTTAAATGTCAAAAATAATTAATAACATATTGAAATCTTCTATTGAAGTAAAGACAGAGATTGACTTATGATACCTGTTTCCTAACCTGCTACCAAATGCTGATACTCTCAAAGGAATCATCATAGCAAATGGTGTAATGAAAATCAATATGTCTAAAACAGAGACACGGTTGGTACCCAGGAAATGATGAATTATCTTTATATCAATAACTTCACAGAACAGCTTCCAATAAGTACAGAATTATTCTGATGAATTCATCAGGTAATATGAAGACTTTATCTAGGCTTCGATGGTTACGAACAGGAGAGACAACAGTATATCATCATAAAGATTGTAGTCTATACTCTGGTCAGAAAAGGTCTGCACCAGCCTACAGGTACTAGCAGAGCTACATAAAAGAGCATAACTTTGAAGTTGAGATTGTAGAGGAAGGGAGAGACAGCAATACTTGTATGACCAGAAAAAAAAGAATAATATCTTTCTCTTGAGATATAAAGAGATGTGTTTTCAAAATCCTCATTCATTTTTCATGAAAATGTGGACTAGAAAAGCATGCCTCTCTTTCTTTCAGAAAGGAAATGTACATTCTTTCTATAATTCCACTCACAGTTCACAAAAATTCACAATGGACCAGGCTTTGTGACACACAAACCAGTCATGTCAGTATTTGGTCAGGTTTCATTAGTACATGCTCTGTTGCACTTCTCCATTCTGGAGGATAAAAAGACAGCAACAGTCAAATTTTGAGGATCCTGCTCAAGAAGGATTCTCCTACAGTTTGTTTTGAATCGTCCTGCTCACACAATTTAAAACTGAGGTCAGTTACTTCATCGACAATTTCTTTATGTTCTGAAGATCAGAAAAGTCAATTGGGATAACCCAGTCAGAGTCTGCTAGCAAAAACTGCTAGGAACTTTTTGATTGTTCTACAAGCTGGTGAAGTATTTTTATCTTGATAATTTTGTAGTGAATTAGCACTGACTTACAGATGTACAAAAAAGGAATATATACTATCCCTGAGAAAGGTTTCACTATGTTAAAACTGTCAGACAGCTTTGCTCCTTCAGTATTTCCAAGCCAGTTTTTCAGATTTGAGACTTGATTCAAATACTTCAGGAAAAATACGATTACATTTTTTTATCTTCAGCCAATTTCACCTGCCACCAAGTGAGTTCTGATTATCAAAAGAATCAAAGTGGAGGTTATCACATTTTTTTTTAGTTTTTTGAGCTTCAGAATTATCGCGCTTTGTTTTAGCAGAGAGGTTATGTTTTTGTTTTCCAATATTTCCATATTTCCCCCCACAAACTAGCTGTAGGGACAAAAACAACAGCGCTTTTTTTTTTTTTTCCCCCCTCTGCATGTGTGTTTCTTTATGCTACCACTTATTTGGAGATATTCAAAGTTTGCCTGAGCTTGTTCCTGGTCCAGGTGATGTCTGAGCAGGGGCATTGGACCAAACAACCTTGACAGATCCCTTCCAACTTCAGCTATTGTGTGATTCCGTACCTTCAGTGAGGGTCTCTCTTTATCTTACATGATAAAGAATGTGGAACTACTTAAAAAGAGCCCATGTGGAGAAGATATCTCAGCAAAATAATGTTGCTTTTGTCAGGACGGTGACAGTCAGAATCAGCAAGTTGTGACCATTGGTGTGATAATACAACAAACTAAACGTGGGTGGAACAGGACTACTCTAGATAAGTTGTGCAATATCTAGCAGCTAGAGTTGGGGCTTTTTGTTAGTTTGTTATTAAAAGATATTTTGTGTGTTTTATCTGTTTCATTCTGTGCTACAAAGCCTGCTACATTATTAAAAATTGATGTTATGAGTGATAGGAGACATGCATAACCTGTAAGAGGGGTGTGAGAGTGGGGAAAACGTTTTTCAGTGATGGTGAATTTTATAATGTTGAAGCTTTTATCTACCCTCTTCAGTTTCCTAATCTCTTCTGCAAAGCTTATACATGTATAAGTCTTCTCTTTATGATTTTATTTATGCATTTATGTAGAATTAAACAAAGCACTGTAATGCTCGTGGCTATTAAAAAAAGCAAACAATAAAAATCAGCCTTGATAGATCAGCATATTTTTCTTAAGAATTAAGCCTTTTTCAGTTCACTCTGTCGTAATCAATGTACATCAACCTTGATACAGCACTGTGTAATGAAAAAGAAAAATCCTGATAATTCTTTTATTTCTGCAATTTTTCATGTCATTGACATGCCCCCTAAAAACAGGAATTTGGGATGGAAGTACTTTGTACCCTCTTCCTTTAGGAAAAAAAAATAGAAAATGCTACAGTATTAATAAATGTATTTGAGCTTCTATTTCTTCTCTTCATGAAACTGAGAATTTTGAACATCAAAAAAATAATTGTGTTGTTCCTTCAGATTAGCTCTGTCTGAAATATACTGTGTTAGAATGTTAATTGAGTTTGACATCGGCATGGATATAAAATGCATCATGCCACTCAACTTACCAGCAGTGAAACTGATTACCAATTATAATCATTCTCTGCATGGTGACAGCATACCAAGATGGAGATGTTGAATATTTCAGTTTGCAATATTATCTGGGTTGTTTAAAGTACTGACTACGTGTCTTGAAACCAACAGAGGTAATTGGTATGCATGTAAGAGCTGGCAGGCTGTGCACATCACTTATTTATAGAGTCTTTTGATGTAACTCTGTGGAAAAAAATGTTAATAAAACATGGTTCAAAGGAAAATTTACACTCACCATTATAATATGACATAAAGTACAAATTATTGTACCTGAATAACTGTTTTCTAGTGAATAGTGTTCCTTTTTGCTTTTATTGAAATAGTCCACTGAAACCTAACAGAAGGGGGAAGGGGAACACAAAGAGCAAGAAGGCTATTAACTCTTCATTTTGTGATGCAGCTATCTGGAAATTAAGATGCATACACAAGATAAAGAGTGGAAAATCACTGGGTATGTCATTGCTTTCACAACCTTCTAATTCGCCCCACAAATTGGTTTATGGTCCTCTTAGGGCACATTCATCAACAAACTCCATGTCAATAACTGATGTGAGGCTTGAAATGGACTAGGAAACAGGATACAGGAAGTAACATGGTGACCTCTGCTGAAAGGCAATGAGCCAGTTAAATTTACCTTCATGCAAGTCCTTCTGCTGCAAAGACACCAGCAATCCTTACCTCTTTTCATACAGGAAGATAACATTAAAATATTGAGATAACATCTACAGAATGCTTTCCTTTTGTCAGAACTAGTTGTAAACCTGATTAAATCTATGCATAATGCAAACTTTGTAACAGAGGTAAAAAACCCTAGAGCTTCTAGGCACCAGATAAGAAGAGAAAAGAGACACGGTATTCCCAAATGCTGGTAAAAACCAGTTTCATTAGACACAGATTTTATTTTCTGTGGAGTGAAAGAAATCCTTAATACTGGTGAAGAAGGGTATAAAGGGATATAAGGATGCCCAGGTGATCTCGTGGGAGTTAAATATTAGGATACAGTTTAATATTGATGAGAAATGGCATTTAATCTTGTCATAAATCACCAAATTCTTATGTTCATGTGCAGTGGTGGCACATTAAAGCTGACCAAGCATTGACCACTGTCATTCCTTTAAAGCTGACCATTTGCCTTTCCTGTTGTTAAATGTTTCACTGTGCAAACTCAGGGTGCTGGGCATGTATTTTTAAGGGATTGTTAGCATTTCAAGTAAGCTGAATAGTAAGTACATTAGTGATGCCTTTTGGTCTCTAAATTTTGCTCTGCGATGTCTGTCTATTATGACAATGTGAACTCTGCACGGGTACATAGAGTAGTTATTGATGTCTCCCAAAAATGCCTTAGCACATCAATGATTTTACCTTAAAGACAGGCAGATGCTGGTAAAAACAATCAGAATCTACAGTGAATAAATTCCTGTATAGTGAGTTCCACACTCAGGTAGTCTCATTAATGTAATTTAGAGCCTTCAGTTATATGTGGCTCTAAATGCTACAGCTGCCTGTCAAATAAATCTATTGATCTTGTGGCTTGTCTGCAGACCTGCTGTCATGGAGATCTTCCTGATTTCATTTTGGCTTCAAAAAATACCTGGGATCACTTTCAACTCCACTTTAAAAGTTAAGCATACCCTCTTGAGATCATAATTTTGCCTGAAGCAATATTTATTTACTCAGAGTATATTTGCATGATTAGAGCATGAGGAGAAACATGGCTGTGAAATGTGAGTAAGGCCAAAATGTGTTCAAGTTGACTGCTATCAGGACTGTAAATCCTAGAGAAAATACCATGGATTTGAGGTGGGTAAGAAAAAATAAATTCTCCTAAACAGTATGTTTCTTCTGGGCTAACTAAATTCATGTTTTATTCATAAAACACATTATATAATGCTTGAATGTAGAACATTATTTCCCTGGAGCCAAAATCCTCAATAGATGTCAAGACACAGGAAGAGGGAGGAACACAGAATTGCACACACTCCTATTCCCCTTCCCTGTCCTTCTACTCCCCCAACTGCATTTTGGAACTGTACTTTGGGATCAAGTGAAGCCCAAGAACACTATCAATGTAGAAATTCTCATATGGGGAATTGTTCTTCAGACAAGCAAGTAATCAGCCTATTGTCACCCAAACTACATCTGTGTAGCCTGCCTTGGCAGGAAAAGCTCTGTGTGGCAGCTTACAGGTCAGCTTTTCCCAAGGTCCCATGCAAAATATGTCTCTACAGGAGGTGGGCACCAGGACCTAGATGTGTGTAGCAGGAGCAGGGGTCAGTTGTAGAGAAGAGACTTAATCCAGTGGTGGAGTTAGGCCGAATTAGGAGATTGTTTACCTCTGTACATGCATTGTAACTTGAGCACTCAACAGTTATGAGTTACAGTATTGCTTTGTTAATAGCTGTAGTGTATCTTTAAAGTTATTTTCTAATATTATTTGATCAACATGAAGACTTACTTTTCAAGGCATCAGCAGGGGTAAGATCATGTCCCATTTGCTCCCACTGATTTATGTAAACCAACTATTTTCCTCTCACCTGGCTGTCTGTCACTGAGACCCTAAGCCAATCCTGCACAGACGTTTTGCCCTGCCTGTTCAAAGCAGATCTTTAAGGTAAGCAGAGTTTTCTACCAATACTCCAGGTCACCTACACATGTGTGAGCTTTGGTGTCAAATGCAGGGGTTTTTATTAGAAGGCATCAGGGTCTCAACAACCTAGCATTAGGTGTGGCACAGGGCGCGCAGATTTGGTGTGGCCCACTGCAGATGGCTCTGGGTGTAGAGGCAGAGCACTCGACCTCTGCCTGATGTCTAGAACCAGCTGAGTCCAGTGCAGCCTCCTTGTGAGTGCCAAGTTTCAAATCTGGAACTATTTCTTGAGTACCATCAAGGATGCAGCTGTCAGGAGGAGAAAATTAGGTTGATTTACCCTCAGAGAATGCTACACTAATTCAGGAAATGCACACAAAGGACATGAGAAATAAACATCAATTAGAAGAAGAAACATGAAAATATCTTTCAGCATCTGCCCTGCCCTTTATTATTATTCCAAGTGCATTCAACCAATCATTCCCTCAGACTGGTTCATTATTAGCAAATTGTAAAACAAATACTGAGTATTTTTATCTTCCCATTAGCAATGATGAATCTCATTTCCGTGTCTGGAAGATTTCCATGACTGCCACAAAGGGAAATACCATGTGGTGGCCACCTCGTTCAGAAACATGTCTTTGTAAGAACATAAGGTGCAATTTAATCCTTCTAATTTTTAGAAAAATAAGAAAGATGTTAAAGAAATGACAGCAGCATTTTTATTAGGGTATTAAGGTTTGATCTGAGTGTTGAAAAGGCGCAACAAACCATTTAGTGAAACGCCATAGGAGTAAAGAAAGAAGGAAGAAAATACAGGCAGTAAGAGCTTCCTTTGTTTATGGTTTGAAGCGTGCTGACAACAGTTATTAAGGTATTAATATTGAATAACATGTTTTCAGAAACTGCATATGATGAGGGAAAGAAACTGGCTCCTCAGCAGGAATTTTTACCCCATTTCTAGGTGATACAGAATACACATATTCAGGTCATCAGGTATTATATCTACAAAGCTCCTGAAGAGAGGAGGGGCTGTGAGCACGTTGTGACCTTCATCTTGCAGCGGGCCCTGCAAGCAGCTGCTGTGCAGCCTGCATGAGGAGGGTCCACATTAAAGAAACACTTGTAGGTTTTGTACCTCTGTGTGCAGGAAATTAATTTTCTTCCCTTTGATGTGAACTTCTAGTGGAAAACTCAATGCAGACAAAGTGGGAAAGCTGAAGAAAATTTTCTCTCTGTAAGTGTATCTAATTAGTAGTCAGCAGCCACTCTCCACCCCATATCCACTAGCGTCCTTCGTCTACTTCAAGTGTCTTTTTTTCATAGGGGATTAAGGCAGGAGAGTCCTTGTGCCAGAAAAGGAGGGAAACAAACACAAAAGGGAATTAATGCAGAGTTTTCAGAACTTAATTCAACTTTTGAGTGATCATGCTCAGACTAACATCTTGTTCCTGTTGAATGGCAGCTCCCTGTATAGATTGCTTACCGCTCAGGTCCTAACAGACAAAAAACTTCAGGAGGAAAACCTTCTGGTAGACATCTTGTTCTGAGAAATAAGCTCATTTTTACTGGTATTGTATAGATTATATGAACCTTCAGGACTAGCATAAATAGATCTCTGAGTATGTATTTAGGTTTAGGTGTTGGCTGTAATACTGTAATACCTTTTCTTCAGGCTATACAGATCTATGTTTGCTTGCACAAGGGTTGTTTTGCCACTGAAATGTTATAACAAAACAGACAAAACAAAACAGGAAACCTCTGCATCCCAGAGTAAGCAATTTAACCACAGATAAACAAAAGATGGATTCTAGTGTATTTCATTCCATAAACTGAAAATAAAAATAATAATGAAGTGGTCTGTAATAAAAATAGAGACAAATTACAAATATTATGTTATTGATTTGAAGGACTGTAATTTTAGAGAGGTGCTTTGAATTCTGTCAGCATTATAGATCCTAAAAAAGAATGCATTCTTTCAGCAATATTGTCTTCCAAAAACCACCTCTCATTACTTGCAATATTTTGAATAAAACAAAAGTAGCACAAAACTTTAGGCAGATGATTCAATGACTTTTTTCTTTGCTAATCATAGATATGAAGGCATCCACTTCATATTTTATTGCACTTTCAATGAGTATAGAAAATTTCAGTCTGATAATGACCTTTGTACCCCATGCTGCAAATTGATTTTGATGACCTTTCACTCTCAGATAATTAGGCTTCATACACATTCATCTTGTTCACATTGCACTGAGACTGCCTACTGCACTGGACTCTGTAAATTTCCCTCTTTTAAGAAAGCTGCCTCTCATTTTTCATCACCAGTTTGTTGCTGTTGGAGAGCTTAGTATTTTTTTTCTGTGAAAATTGCATGTACAATTTAGCTTGCCCTTACATCATAGAATCATAAGGGCTGGAAAAACTTCCAAGATCATTGAGTCCAACCTCTGACCAAACACCACCACGCCAACTAAACCATAGCACTGTGTGTCATGTCCATTTTTTTCTGGAACTCTTCCAGTGATAGTGATTCCACCATTTTCATGGGCAGTTCCAATGCCTGACAAAGTTTTCATGACAGAATTCTTCCTCATGTCTAACCTGAACCTCTGCTGACACAGCCTGAGACCACTGGGTTAACACTTGTGCTATTGTTAATATTTGGTATGAAAAGGGTGAAAATAGTTTTTTCTTTATTCATAAAAGAAAAAAAAAAAAGTCAAATAGTCTTCTACTCTCAAATAGTCTTCTACTTATCATTCTGCCTCCCTCAGGTATACTTCCTCCTCTAAATTAAGTATTAACTGCATGGTTTGTTGATTCAGTGTAAAATGTCATTCGGTCCTCCACAAACTTCATGTACACCACATAATAATCACTGTAGAAAACACTGTAATACCCTAGAAGAAAGTGATTTCCTAGAATAGAAAAAGCCCCCCTGGACAGAAACACAGCATAGAGACATAAGACATGAATGCAGCTCTCTGTAGTGGAATATTTTTCCTTAGGCATCAGTTTCTCTAAAAATATACGTATTTTAGGAAAGTGCACCTGTTACACCAAAATACATTCAAGTACATGTTCAATATACTCTGTGAATGATTAGAAATTTTCTGAATATGAGCTGCTAAAAATCACATAGTTAAAAAAGCAGACATACCAGAAGGTAAAACAGTCTTTCAGTTGAAAATTATAAAGGAATTAAACCCCTCATATTAGACCGCAGTCAGTTACTTAATCCTAAATACATTATTCTAATCAAGGTTGCTTTTCATCTTTTGAAAACAAAACTTGGTCATATGTTTCATGTCTATAAAATTAATATCAGTAACAGATATAATGGGATAAGAGCTGTTTCTAGATTAATAAATATCAACAAGTCAATCCTTCATCAGGAAGGAACTGTATGGACAAAACAGCCAATGAATCAATGTAGTCTCTTTTTATGTTTGCCTTTCAGACCTGAATAGAACATATGGGTCTTCCGTGCCAGAGTTCTGCAGCCACAGCTAAAAACAAAGCTTTTTGATCCAATCTGTCATAAGCAAATTGATTTGCAAAAGAACATGGCAAGAAAAAGGAAGAAAAGAACAGATAAAGAAAAGTAAGTGAACAATATTGCTGTTTTGTAAAAGGTTAACAAGTTTCAGCTCTCTGTAAAGAAAGGCAGAATTGTTTCTGCTGATATTCTCTGATATCAGTACAGGTAAATTCTATTAACTTCAGTCCAACAAGAACATTTGTGTACTTCTGCTACCAAAGAAAACTAGAGCAGGAAATGAAGATCTCAGAGGGTAACAACATTAAAGCCAGTCAAGCTTAAAAGTACACTCATATTGAGAAATTTTTGCTATTAATTTTATGGTTGTATTTGTCAGCAAAGGAAAGCTCCAAGAGAGGAAGCATTCTGGAATACAGCCAGAATGTGTTTACTATCTTATGAGCAGGATGGAAAAGAGCTTTCTACTTTTCTTGCTGCATAAGATCCACAAGGGCAGGGATTCTGTGTTCTCCTTTATTCTGTACAGCTACCAGCACAGTGTCAGTTCTTAATAAATAATAAATAAAATAATGACTTGAAGAACATATAAAGAGATGAGTGGGGAGGACATACTAAATTATTCATAAATGTTCCCAACAATGTCACTTTCCAATTAAAGTGTCATCCTATCGTCTGTGTGGGTGAGACAGCAACCTTCATCTCACACAAATGCAACAGCACTAAGAGCAGAAGGATTTTGTCATATATTAGTACCTAGGGTGTGATAAAACATTTAGAACAAGTTTTCAGGAGTAGAGTTTTTCTATAATTGTCTTGCCTATGCCACTGAAATTCCAGCCATTTTTCTCCTAGGAAATATATGTACTGCAATTTGTCAAACAATTTATGCAACAATTTTAATAAAGGCTCATAAACTACTTAACAGTTCTCTTTCTTAACCAAGTCACACTAATCAGAAATAATGTTAAATTTATTAATGGCTACCTCTTCATCAGTTTCTCTCTACTGTGAATCTACTGAATTAGGTTTGGAGGGACTGCTTCTGTCCTGCCTCAGTTAACCAGGAGCAGTGTGAATCCTCATGTCAGAAGTGCAGTCTAGTTTATGCCTCTGTTGTTCAAGGCCAGCTTACTCTTATTAGATGAAGTAAAGCATGAGTTATCTCACAGGCCTTGGTACTCTACAGTGCAGACCTCACTAAAGCCACTGTAATGACTCCCCTGCCTCTTCCAGGATCACTGGGATCAGCATAACCTATAGAGAGAGGGGGGTACTCTGCATCTCTCCCTCTGGTCAGAGCTTTCATTGGCTCCTACAAAGACAGCAAGCAACATGGTGAGAAGGCAAGAAAAGCAGGTGAAATGTATCTGTTCCTCCAACCCTATGGAAAATGCTCAGAGAGGAATGTTACTGCTCTTCTCCAGTGGTTCTATTATACAGTGTTGCTGTGCTTCTCATAATTACAGCACCAGGAGCCATAAAGCAATATTATAATAAACATGAGATTCATTACAATAAATAGTAAGTTTCAAGTATCAGCGTTCCAACAAAAGTTGGAATTCTAAACCCTGAAAGATGCAAATACAGACAACAAAACAGAAAATTCAAAACATTCAAAATGTGTGTTGTTTAATCTCTTGATTCCCAAACACATCTTACCTGCTCAAAGACAGAGTACAACTCGGGCTGCCAGTAATTAGGAAGTATTTCTGGTGTAAGATGACTGTGGGCCAAACTTTCTTTCTTTTCCTCTCCCATTTGTTCACATATTTGGACAAGGTACAAAATTCCCCAGCAGCAATGCTGTGTTCATTTGAGAGTATGCTCTCTCATTATCAATATATCATCTGTGTAAAACTGATTAGTTCATGATGCAGACAAGTAAATACAGGTCTGCAAAGCCAGGTGAAAAAATATCACTAATAACTGTTTGACTTAACTGATAATAAGCAATAATAAGCAATAAACTCTTGACAAATTTCAAGGACCAGATTTTTTATTTATTTTACAGCTGAAACTAATGATGAGATTTAAGCATGTGACAGATCTGTATAAAATGTTATGGATAGTACAAGTATGCAGAATATTTCCCAGATCCTCTTGTTTGTTGATAGCTGAGATGATGGACAAAGCCTTTAAGCTGGCTTCTTAGAGCATACTGCACAATCATTCCATTCACTTTGTCAACAAGTTTTGGCTTGATGAATTTCAACAGACGAATGCTGGGTAAAGCACTGCAGACCTGCACAATTCATTTTGCAGCAATTTTCCTGAGGCTGCCTCAAGATTGACCTGCTGTCTTCCTTGTCTTCTTATCATTTTCCCATCTGGAAAAGTCTGAGTCCTGTGATACACTGGGGAGTAAGTGATCTGAGACTACTGGTGCATTCAGAGGTCATTAACAGTCATAACTCTTAAAATCACCACCCTCCTGCAGACAAGGTTAATAGTAGTCTATACAATTGGTAGAGAGGTCAGTAGTTTAACTAGTATAAATACTGAGTGATTTTTTAAAATTTGCTTTGTTACCTCAGACATAAAACAAAAATTGCATGTTTTAGAGGCTGCTACTGAAGATTATGTTGAAAATTTGGAAATTAAATATTTTAGACCTTTATGGCCAGTGAAAAACATCATTCTCTATATATCTTTTGGATTAATTTACTAGTTTTCTTGCTCTAAAACAGATCTGTATTTTCACAGCACCTGGCAACTTTGATTAATATAGCAATTATCTTAACAGTCTAGCCCAAGGATTTTTAATCCAAAAATTTAAAGAATTAATTCTCAATAGAGAGAAAAAATATCTAAAAATTTGAGAAAGACACTAATTGGTAAAAATATTGCCTCCATGTAAGTCAGTTCAGTACCATAAATTAAAAACAAACTAAAAAACAACCCCCACACATACCCTGCCCTCCAAAACCAATGCAGGAATTAAAAATAATAACAAACTTCAAAGTCTAAATTATGTAATTAATTTTTGCTCCCTAAATAAAATTCAAAAAAGCTTTTTGAAGAGAATAGGAAATGCTGAAGTTAGATATACTAAGGTAAAAAAATCCCCTTGCTGTTACTTGAGACAAATATTAACAATGACAGATAGTCTACAAAAGTAAGAAACAAGCAAAAAAAGAAAATTTTTAACAGAGGTACAAAAATGAGCATCTAAGAGAGAATAGATAATAATTATAATCAATCAATAAAAGAAGGACTAAATAGGTTATCATAATGGTAAAAACATACACTAGATATACCTGAGTGATAATAACTGATATTTTTCCCAAGGGAGGTAAACTCCCTGATAATTTTATTTCCAGTGGTACTGCAGTCATATATATATATGTGTGCATGTATACACACACACATACGAGGTAGGTATGTGAATGACAAATATCAGTGCTAAAATGAAATAAGTCCACACATTATGGTGAGCTAATTATGCAGTTATGTTTGGAAAATTCATCTATTGTTTACATGAAAAGTTTAGGATTTCAATATTTAAAATCCTTCAACTGGGCTACACTTCTTTTATTAAAAAATACTTTGCCTCATGAAATATAGAATTAAAAACATTTTGCTGTAATCTACATGTATTTGTAATACTCATATTTGTAATGGCATTCTACTCTTTTGTACTGATAGACTTCACTTATCAAATCTGAGTAGTGTATTTTACAGTTGTAGGAGAGAATAAAGCTTAATACACCCCTGGTAAGTCCTTTGTAAATTTTTTCAAGACTCCTTTTACCCCTGCACCCTCCCTGAAGTTCTGAATGAGTTGGTGAATTGCTGAGTTTGTGGGGCCTTTCACTCTGGGGGTCACTGATGTGATTCAAGTCGAAGTCATCAGCCATGGTTCAGTCTTAGCTGAAAAGACTGAATATCTGGCCCACGGACTAATCACTCCAAGCGGAGCAGTACTCAAGCTCATTTAAAAGTGCCAGCCATTTCTCCTGTGTAGAAAAGATGAACAATTTGTTCTCCAAAGATATTTGTCTCTACTGTATTCATGAAGACTGTGCACTAAAAAGAGAATAAAGGATTTATGTGACTGTATGGTCAAGTTGTCATTAAGGTAACTTTCTGAGAAAAGACGAATGTTGTTTGATTGTCTGGAAATTATTACATCCTGATTTGGAAAAAAAACCCAGAATAATATTATTTAATCACTAGAGATTGATGTGACTGTGAAGGAGATTGGTTTTGCTATCTCCCATAGGGTTGTCTCTCCTTTGAATATGAAATCTGTACTTTTTTTAAATTGAATGACCTTTTCCAATAATTTTCCTCATTACATGGGTAGTATTTCAATTCCTGTATTATTTACAAGCAGCTTTAAAAAGTCTGCTTCTGTTGACTGTAACTTCTGTAAAATGATGAGCAATTTCTAATTTGCTTAAATTTCTTTTCAGTTGATAATAGAACCCTACCTGTATACAAAAATACATCTGTTGAGTGATGGGGTTGCCTTTCTATTGATGGTCTTTCTCAAATAAGGGTTTTCTCTATATTTATATAGTCTCTGTCTTTATGGTGTCAGATGATCTCAGTGACTTCTAGTCCTAATCCTCTTTTTCCCTAATCAGAACTCTCTACTCATGCCCATAACAGCTATGTATCTAAAAATGCAGGCTACCTCAGTTTAATCCCATTTCTGCAGGCTTTAACTGGTAAACCCTTCTAATTTACTAAATAAAGAAATCTCAGATCTGTGAAATAAGAAAACTACATTCCTATTAATTAGCCCTCTTCATCTGACCTGGGTGGAATTCATTCATTCTTCCTTAAAATGATATCATTGGTGATTTATTAATTAGTTTCTCCAAATTCCTATTCTACTTTTTTTTTTTTTTTTAACATACCTATGTTAAAAATACTATGCATTTAAGGCATATTTTTTCACCTAGAGGATTCTGTATAGTACAAAATCCATCCCTGTTGTTCATCAGTTGTCAGTCTTGATTTTAGAGTACTTAATGTTTGAGTTGACTGACTGGTGTTCCAGGGTTCCTTTGCATTGGCTGAAATGCAAAACTGCTGCCTGTTGTAGCACAGGATCATCTGAAGCCTCTTATTCTGCAAAACATGCATACATGTAACTACTTTTTCATGTGTGGGTAATTATAACATATTCAGAATATCCTCCCATCAAATCCAAGTCCAATATTTAAATGATTGTTTAACTTTGCTAAAAAGAAGGTTAATTTTTTAGCTGTGATCATTTAATTGTGAATTTTAATAACTTATTGGATGTGATAGGAAAAGCATTGTTCCATGTTCCTACTGTTTACATTTGCACAGAAATTTCTTCTTCTAAAACTGGAACCTCTGAAGAACAGTCCATTCAAAGAGCCTTCACTACATGTTGAAGTGTGTGTTTGCTTAAAAAAACCCCAACAGATAATTATCTGTGTTACAAAGTTTGTATTATATGGACTCATTGGATGACTAACAAGAAAGGTTGCATAAATATGGGGGTTTTTTTCAAATGTATTTTTAAATTACTCATGCAGTGAATCAATCCCATCCAGCTAAAAGGCAGAGAGAATGGGATGGAGAGGGAGACTTGTGTAGATTAATTTTGCCTTCTAGATATGCACATGACTGCACACAGTTCAACTAATTTTGGCTGTTGTACAACCAAACATTTGATGCACTCATCAGTGTCAACAGTGCATGTAGGGAAGAGCCACAAAATGAGGCTGAAAATCTTTGGTGACTCTAGTTGCAGTCTAAGCTTGGCTCTGTGGTGTATTGAAGCAAAAAAAAAGAAAAGAAAAACAACAGCAATAAATTGAGAAAGCAAAAGAAAACCAAGAAAATAAACAAAAAAAAAGTAAAACAAGAAAATAGAACATCTGAAAATAGTGTTCCCTCTAGAAAACAGCCTTCTTGTTTTGGCTGCTTATGTCTTTTTTCTTCCCTATTATTAAATCAAAATATCAAAGCTGCAGTCTTGTAGACATCAGCCATGGGTTCCCCAAGGGAAAATCTTTTTAATGTCCTGAATAAAAAACAATATTTCCTTTTAATTATTATAATCAGTAGTAGTATGGTTTTATAAAGGGAAAAATACCCCAGAAATCTGTATGCAAAATCTGTTTCTTCCTACAAGCTTTCAGGACTGTTGTTCATTCATAGAAGATTTCATGGTAATAGAAAAAATAATAAATTGAAGAATTTCTATAAAAGAACAGTATAAGCATTTAATGTTTGTGAATCAGAGAGTTTTATTGTTCTTAACACAAATGTTTGGAAAGCAGCCACAGAAACATGGAAAATATTACGCAGTAGCTAATATCAATGTAAAAAAAAAGAAACTTCTAACTTAAAAATGCTGTGGTTACTGATTTAAAATACTATTTACTATTTAAGTGCTAGTGTACTTGTGTATTAAAGCCAAAGACATTTACAAGTGGACAGTTCTCCTTTTGGAAGCTCTCATTAAATTCTCAATGTTAAACATTGGTGTCAAAGGTTAACAAAACCCTCCATGAACTGAGTAAACAACGTGTTCAAGTATTCTTCTTTAAATTATTAATTTTTGTTCATGTTGAAAACAGATAGATCTTTCCAGATCTTTGGTTCAGACTTTGGCAAAAATAGCACAGAGTAACCCAGTTATGCAGAGTCAAATGAAGTTTAACAGAGAATAAAAAGAATCCAAAGAATTCAAATATCCATAAAGAGCAAAAATCCAAGCATTATTGGATTCAAAAGATGAAGTAACCTCCCAGATGCTTCACAAACCCCTGAAACTTACAACTGCTCATCATTTACTTTTTCTTGTTTTTTGTATAGAGTTGTGTCTACCTTGTACAAGGCTGGAGGAAAGTTATGTGATTATACACTTACTGGGACCGGGCAAAAAGGTGTGGTATAAAATGGAAGATAGCTAGAAAATTTTTTTGCAAATTACTAACATTCATTATTTCTTTCCTGCATTTGTTAAATTCACTTTCTATATTGTTTCAACTTCCTTTGCCTCTGCACTGTGGGATTTGGCTGGAATGGAAGTCCCAAGGAATTGAGTTACTCTCACCTTCTTTCAGTGTGACTCTTTTGTCGTGGAAATTAAGTAAGCTTATGTTTTTGAAAATTTGGAGGCTGATTTAAACACAAATGGCCTTGCAACTTAATTGCTTCTGGTAGTAACAGAAAGGTAATTCATCAGCTGTTCTGGCATCTCCCAAGCTGGATGCCAAACTGCAAAAGGAAGTGGTTAAGCCTATCAGTAAAAGTTACACCACACGTGGACATGGTCCCCTGGATCCTGCCTTTAACCACTGTGAAGTTCAACACTGTCTAGTGGTGATCCTGGACATATGCAATTACAAATGTGACCTGAGCAGACACACATGTGACCTGCCTTCACCTGGCAGGAGCTATGCCACCTGCACGGCATTTTTGCAGGATCTGTTTCAGAGGAGACCGGAGGAATTCACAGCCTTGGCGAGAGCCAATGTTTGGCAACTAACCTTTACTGAAAAACAATTGCTTGAAAAAATATTTCAGCAGCAATTCTGCATTTAAAGCATGCCTCATAAGGACCTGATCACAAATTCATTGTCCTGAAATTTGAAAGCTATTCAATACCATCCCTGACATTTAAGTAGATAATTTTTCCAGAAAAAGAGTTTGAAGGCAGCTGGGTCCAGCCTTATGGTTCATATTTTGTGCTTTAAATGAGTTGTTGCTCTCATCTTGAATGACATTATGAATCACTCATCAGTATCTGCCAGAAGTTGTATCAGTATCTGTGTAGTAACTGTTGCATTTCCTGGATGAAAGGTCTCAATGTTTACCTTTAAAATGTCAATCCTTCTGCACGCCTAGCATTCACAGGCCTGTTTATTAGTTTGTTCTCCACTGCTATGGAGATGTGATCAGAATAAATGAAGTAAGAAGGACAATTTACAAGGAAGAAGCTGTAGCCAAAAGTCACCTGCAGGTTTCAATTCACCAGCTATTTCTCTCAGGGATCCCTCTTGCAGTGATTTACCATTTAGATTTTGTATCATGGAGAATGATATACATGGAGAATTTTGATAACAGACCTTCTCTACTGAGATTCAAAGTTGCCAGAATTTCTTCATTCAGGTGACTGCAAAAAGACAGGAGACCAAGAGTGTGGCCATTGCAGTTCATGCTCTCTCCCACTGTCTCTATTCAGACCGTACTGTACCTGGTGCTAACCAAGAAATCACTTGGATCATCAGTGAAGGCATTAAAGACGCTTGACTGACATATCAAGCAAACAAAAGTACAAGGCTAGGGTGGGGTGCTCTGTGACTTGAGAAAAATTCTAGGTGAGCTTGAGAAAACCAATTTCCATACTTACTCAAACTGGAACAGTCTCCCTCAAATAAAGCGAACACTGATGCTTTGCCCTCAGTCTGTTTTGCACACTTCTGAATATGATCATCTAGCATTTTGGATGTGCTACTGAACAAATTGCAGACTGACTTGACTTGCTTCTGGTCACTGCCACAATGTTGGTGACATGATTGTGGAAGGGCACAGCAGATAATCATCATGATCCTTAACATCAGTGTATTAACTACTTACTAATGATTTGGAAGTCATCATTATCATTCTCTGATAACAGTTCTTACATCTGATTTGTGTTATTCCTAGAAAATAACACATTTGCTTACTTTTTGACATAACTAATAAAGGAAATATTGCATCTCAGATTTGCAAAATAAGTTGAAGAGTAAAACACAAGATGAAAAAAGTCTTAACAACAGCAACTTTCACAGGACATCCACACAAAAATCCACTGCATCTGCATTTCAAAAAAGGTGTCACTATTTGAAGGAAACCCATAGATACAGAATGTGCCATCTCTGCTCTTTAACCTATCATCTATGGCAGCACGTTTTGGGTCTCTCAGAGACAGCAAAAACTAGAGGCAATCAAGAATAAGTGAAAAATTTTCACTAGTAATTACTCCTGATATTAACAGTAGCTTGTACATGCATGGTGTAGTATCTTCCAGGGTCTACAGATAGTAACATTAACACAGCCACTCTATGTGTCTATTTCTCTCTCTCTCTTAACTTGCCAATGTACAGAGGAAAGAGAAAGACCTCACAAGCTGTGTTCTACCTTAGCAATTAGTACCCTACTCCAGAGCTGGACAAGGCAAATAAATATTGACTTGCAGGGGCTGCCTGCCATGGCAGCTGTAAACACATCCCTTCTCATCTGGGGCAGAAAACTTTGGCAAAGGAAGCTTCTGTTTCAGCTGTGTCCTTTGTGTTTCTCCTCTTGCTATGCAGAAGCAGAACCTCTGAAACTGCCAAGCGACTATCTACTGAAAGAATAGCATTCACTGAAAAAATAAGAAAGCAAAAATATTTTCTTTTGATCTACAATCCATGCTCTGCCCTTCCTCTGCACTGTTCATACATATGAACATTGAATTTTAAAAACACATCTAGAACAAGTTCCTTTCTGTTGTTCATATGTGTGAGCACAGGCTTGATCATCCAAAAGAATGAGCAGGTGGGACACAGTCAGGATCTCATTCATTAAATTCACACAGTTTTTATTCACTGGCTCCACTGACCCTTTGCTTGGAACATTTTTCAAAGTTCTTGTGCCTTTGTGATTACATTATTATGAGATTTTATGGCAGCTTAGAAGTGGGATACTCACATGCAAAAAACAGCCTATTTTCTGTTTCTTTATCACAGTCAGACCAGGAAATTGTGATGAACTTCCACACTTGTACATTCTCTTCCACTAGGGCTGAAATATCAGGGAACAGTTGCACATTGTAAATTTTTTCCATCAGTAGATACCTATGACTATAATCACTCGTCCTAAACTGTGGATTTATGATAAGGTATTATAACACAAACTGTGACTGAATTTTGATTTTGCTGTTACAGAAAGAGAGAGGAAAATATATTTTCTCAGGCAGACTGATAATTAAACTTGGGAGCATGGCAGAACAGCTGATTGTAATTGATAACTAGCTGCTATCCTGCAATTATATATTAGAGTATTAGTGATCTCAGAAATGGCTTGCTATTCCATCAATGAATCCATCTGAATCACTGAATTAAAAAAAAATGCCTAATTTCATTATGAATCTTGGGGACTATATTATGATGTCTGATTTTAGCTCTATGTTAACAGTGTACCTAATTTTATCACTTTCAAATGAGGTGTGGTTTCGGAGGTTTTTTGACTTTTATGTATGCATACATAAGATACTTCAAAGCATGCTAGGTAGCTTGACTCCACAGAGGAACTCATTAGTGTCCAATACATGCTATGTCAGGATTAAAGTACATTTGAAAAATAATGTACTAAAAACACAACAAAAACCCCACAAACAAACAAACAAGCAAACAAACAAAAAACAACAAACAAACACACACACACACAAAAACACCCAAAAAACCACCCAAAAAACCACTTGTGCTGCTCCAGAGTCTGCTAAGCCATGTTTATGGGCATTTCAGTGACTCAAAAGTATTTTTATTGTACAAAAAGAGGAAGTTAATTTAATTAACATTAGAATCCTCATGGGAATGTGAAAATTCCTTTAAAGGTTTTGAAAGGAAATTTTGGAATTTTGAAATCCAAAGCACATGTCTAGAGACAGGAGTTACACAAATTAAAAACATATCTAGATGGTGAATATGTAAATATATATTTTTATGTGTGATATTAGTGTCCTTTTCATTCACAGATATGCAACTGAAAAATGATGATTGAGAAATAGAACAAAGCATCCATTTGCCAGCATGAAAAAATGTCAAGGTACTTTCTTAATTTTAAACAATTGAGAGGAGGAGGAGGGAAAAGAAAGACAAACCCCCAGTTTTTAAACCCTGATATTTTAGCAAACTAAGACTGAGACTCTTTTGTAGTAGATTCCTAATTTGTTCATTTTACACTGTCTAACTAGATCAAAAAGCAGTGTCAAATGCCCAAAGCAGTGTTTGTCAGCAGTTCTTTTTAGTTTCAAAGCATCTGAATAGAGGAAGACTAGTACTTATTTCCAAACAGACACAGGAAGGCTCTTGTTGGCAGCCCGTTGCTGCAGAATGAATACACGCCATGAGTACAGACCATTTGTCTGCTGATTACAGCAGACCCCGCGGGAGCTGATGTTAGCTCTCATTCTCACCTCTCTTTCTCACATAGTATCTCCTTGCTGTGGCAGTCCTGCCTCCCCTCCTCCTCCCTGCCTTCATTCCTCACGGCTTTGATTCAATCTGACTTGGCAGTGGTATATTTAAGACTGTTTTCCAAATTAAAGTCAGGCTGGGATGTTTGAAATGTGTTGACTTGCCTTGAAGGTTAACACAGAGAAGGAAAAAAAAAAAAAAGTGGAGCTATTCTCATTTGGAATTCAGCACTGATCATAATGAATGTACTTGGTATTCATGTGAATCTTGCATGTATTTCCCTAAGAGTGCTACTGTAATTTAACACTGCTACTAAAAATATTGGGAGTAGAGGGGCACTTAAAATAAAATGTCATAAAATAAAAGGAAAGTATATACCTCGTGCCTCTGCAGCAGCTCAGTGGCTTGGCTGTTGTTTTAACACATGATTTATAAGCTTTCTCTCCCATCCCCCACTCATTTCCATAGAATTCTCTAAGAGAAAAGATGAGAAATATTCTCTTACTCTGCTAAATATGTAGCCTTATGATCCTTATGACTCAGTACTCTCTAGGGTAATGGTGATGTATGTGCTATCAAATTACATGGATTTCATACACCTATTTTCTCTGATATCCAATAAGAAATGTGTACTTACTGCAGTAACCTTGCATTACTCATGCTACACTTTAGAGAGACAGAGCATACTGCACCAAACACATTCAGTAGCCTGTCATCACATTTTTCTCACCTTACAGTATTTTAAAGAGGAAAATGTGTGTGATTTTCTGATATTCCTAATTAATATTTAAAACAGGATAAATGGCTGTACTTTGGTGGCAATGGGCTTCAAAGCAATGTGGTAGTGTTGCACAATATATTAGTTGAGAATCATTTCTGCAGATGTAAATTTGACTATTCTTCTACTTTGCTTTCTTTGTGCAAACTGTGATTGTGCTTGGCAGTTTTCTCCTCTTTCATTAGATTGTTGTTGCTGGAGCAACACAATTAATAGCAGTTTTCAAGGTTTAATTATGGAAAAATCTAATTACATTCCAGTGTTACTCTTATAATCATTCCATACTCAAAGGGTGTGTCCCTTTACTCTTCAGTGATTCACATACTTGCAACTTTGCTGATCTAAAGCTTTGCCAGAGAACACTACACTTGTGCAGTGGCCACTTCTCCTGGCCTAAAGTAAGGAGTTGTTTCAGCATGACAAATGAGTTCCAAAAAATAAACAAAAGTGAGATGGCTGCATAGATCTGAGAGAGTAAGAAGGGGTGGGATGTAAACCAGTTTCTCTGTTGATAGTGATACCTCAGGCAAAAAGCATAAAAATCAAACCCTATCTATCTATTTCAATTATGCTAGAAAAACATGTAGAGAGTCTGATACCATGTAAGACTTATGGAATCCATTCAGTGCCCTTAAAGAAAGTCCCTAAATCCTTCTCTACTCAGAGAAAAAATCCTGGATATGCTGGAAAGTCCCTGATAAAGAATCCATCCTCTTCAGTTAAGAAATTTGGGAGCTCAAGCTGGTCACAGTAGATCTCACTCTGGCACTCTAGAACCATGTCTCTCCTCTGATTGTTATGGCATTCTTGTTTGGAAAGCAGCCTCATTAGGGACCTACACAGTGCTTGGATAGATGAGATTGGAGTACTGAGTTCTACACTCCTGACCAAAATAAAGCAAATACTTTAAATTGTTGACTATTTAATTAATCATCCATACAGTCATGAGAGAAGATGAAACTCAGTGTTATGATATACATTCTCCTCTTCATGTTGGTTTTGGTCAAATAAGCCATTTACCTTGCAGGCAAGAACAACCAGGGTAATATGTTTATTATAAGAACACCTACATGCATTTTATAGACATAAGTAAACACTATAGATAATTTTCTTTTTTCTTTCTTTACATGTAAATCTGTTATAAGACACAGCACAATTACATACAACTCCATTGTGACAACTTGAGGAATAGGTCTTGATTTAGAAAAAGTTATTTTTCAGATTAATTTTACAAGCCCCGACTGTATTTTCACAGCCACCAAAGTGGAAGGCAGGTTGATATGTTTTTCCTAGTAGACACCTAACAAAAGGATGTGAGGCAAGGTGAAATACTTGAAAGTGAAATAGACCCCCACATCAGGAAAATGGGATACAGCAATATGTTACTCTCTCAGTAGTTCCCTGTGACTTAGAGCAAGCTGAAATGATGGGATTAAGGTGGTGAAAGTGTTGTGTAAAACCTGGCTTCACATATTTTTTGTTCAGAGGGGAACGTTTGGTGACTGTTGTAGCAATTTATGAGCTGAGTGAGCAGAGACCACTCTGTATTGAAAAACAGGACCTCTGACAAAGGACTGCTTACCCTATACTGTAGTCCTGCAAATGTCCATGATCTGAACATTCGTAGCTGCCATTACTTTCTATATGCAGACCTTGGAATTAAATTACTTTTGTGCTATGACTATTGCACTATGAAATGGAATATTCCTTTGCCGACTCCATTATAAATACTATCCTTTAATATATACAAAAAGAATATCAGCTGAAGTGTTAATAATAGAAGAGACATAATGAAAATTAACTGCTCACCTATAAGCTATTTTTTCCATTTTTTACCTCCACTAAGCCTGTAATCTTATCAGCATTTTCCCTAAGCTGTTACCAATGAGAGCAACATTCCCCTTTCCATGCCCTCTACATCCTCTTTTCACATAATTTTCAACACTGTACATAGCTGTGCTTTTTTGTAGGGTATGTGATGAGCAAGAACATTTTTAGGTAACAAAGAGGGACCAGGTAAGTGCTGAACCTGGCACTGCCAATGATAGAAATATCCGTGGAAACACAATTGAACAACATAGAATAGCAGGGAGGCATCTTATGTTCTATTTTCAGATAACATTAAAAGGCCCCCTAACAAACCAAAGGGTATCAGCACACTGTGTTTCCTTGCCCTTGTTGCTGAAAACATTTTTACCTGTGTTCAATTACTGTATTTATGTGATCTGTCTTAGTTTTTACAGATAGATTTACTGAGGAACTATAACTTAAAATATCCTACCTTGAACACTTTATATAAAGTTGTAGTAAACCATTATTTTATCCTACATTAATCTCATAAATTAATCTGAAAACATCTTTTCAAATGAAGGAAAATGTAGAGTATCCATCTAGAGAAAAGATTAGGCTATGGATAAAAATGTTAAAAGTGTTGTGCTATACTAGAAATTTTTAGTCTCAATAGGATATATATTTGATTAAATGAAAGTAGGATGAGAAAAAAGAAAGCAATTCGAAAAGTAAATCAAGAAGAGAATAATTTGTTAATTAAAGTGATGACAAAGGGGTTATTTGACCCTACAGACATATATTAATATCCTCAAATTCTTGTTTATGATCAGGGATCTGAGTAGGAATATACTTAGATTATACTAATCTACTAATCTAAGGGACTGGGTGAAGAATTATGTAGGAGTGTAATACAGTTGTGAGAAGAGAATCATACGTTTCATGGTACTGAAAAGCTTTAGTTCTATTATCCACTTCCTCCACATAAATATGCTCTTTGGTGGTATAACCAGTTCTTGAAGTCATAAGCTGGAAAAAGCTGAGCATCTGTTCAGCTTTAAGCCTTCCTACCATCCTTTGGACTTCATCACTCTTACTTCAAAACATGCATTTAACACATTGATTTAACACGTTCATGGATCAGAGCCTTGGTAAGAAGCAGCAATTTTTCTGCCAGTGTATCCCTGCTAAATTTTAAAGATCAGGTTAGTAGTTTGAACAGTCAGACATCCATTCTCTTCTCCAGAACAGAGCTGTTGCCGTCTGACTTGGCATTTTTGGGCTCTGGTATCTTAGTCTGTATTTGTCACCTTAAAAAGCAATGACATCTCATAGTAAGAAGGACTGTGTTAAATGTAGCTTTTTGGGAAGAAAAATTAGACTGCCAGACCAGTGTCAGTATTCTTAGTTTAAGAAGTTAAAAAAAACCTTATTGATAAGGCAAGTTCAATGTGCATTGCTTAACCGGTTTATAGAGAATAATTCCAAATTTCAGTTCCTTAATGAATTTTTTCCTGAATTTCCCATGTGCTAGACATGTAAATCCAACTGAAAACTCCCCATAAGACATGCCTTCATGTGGTATGTGTTATTTCTTAGGTTTGGTCAAAGGAAAAGTTACTTTTACTCAGGAGGACTACAGGTTTTATATATATCTATATATAAACCTAAGGAAGAAATACATAAAATATACAATTTTAAGACTTCATCAATTCTCTTGTTTCAGACTGCTAGATACTAAAAATTAAAAGAATGCTTCCACAAACTCAGTTTGAATCTGTAAATCTCCAAAGTCCTTAAAGCACATGACTCTCAGTTTAAATTGTACAAGTCAATGAAAGATGGCAGAAGCATTAAAGAAGATGGAACCATAGCAATAGAAGAACTGACAGGAACTTCAACTTTCTCCAGAGAAAATTCTTAACAAAAATTATTAACCAATATATTTAATATCAAATGCCAACTCTACTCACGGCAGAATTGCTAAAAATCCTCAGTGTCTTTAGAATGACCTGTTTTAATGCATCTTTCTTTTAGGTCTCATCACAATACACACAAATGACAGTATAAGTATGAATCATTAATTAATGTTAATTCATTAACTATGTTAATTAATTACTAATTTTAGTATACTATTTAAAATTATTTCGGTCTACACAAAAAAGTGGATTTATTAGTCTTCATAGAAAGAGCAGGGTTTGAAAAAGAAAAAATGTTATTGGTGAACCCAGTTTTCACTCCAGAAAATTTGGACTTACAGAAGAGAATCAGCCTTCAGCAAAGGCTCTGACACAGTTCTTGAATTTCCAGGAAGAGGTCTGGAAGAGTAGGTTCTGAAAACCTGTAATATTTAGTATCTGTTTTAATGATCCAAAACCCTGTGCTGAATCACAGGTAGAAATGTTAAAGTAATTACCCTGGAAAGTCAATTTAATGAATGCCCAATATGTGAAAGCATTATTTCTGTAATCTTTTCTATTGCTCATTTTATCATTTTTATTGTTCATTTACCTATGTTATATAGTTCTGGTATGAATTATATTCTCTAATATTAATTTTTCTTCAGTATGACCTGTTAGATAGCTATTGAAAAGATCTCCTTTGAAAACAGACCTTTGTACCGGAGAAAACTTTGAAATATAATATAGCTAAACATAAATCCATTCCTGTCTCAAGATTTTCTGGAATTGTTCTGTGCTTCTTGCTATAATTAGAAAATACATTTGTTTGAAAGAGAAACTTTTTAGCTTTCTATTTGTTTAGGATGCATGGCAATATTACTGATTTTGTTAGAAAATAAGTCTCATTAGGACTACAGGAAACAGCAAAGAAAACCAGTCTCAAAGTGTGATCTGATTCAGAAACTACATTTGGAGGAAGACTACTGAAAGAGTCTGTAGGAAATTTTGGGAATAATTCAGTAATTATAGAGAATAACAGAGAATAATTCATTTTTCTGGGACAATGTTCTCTCTAAAATAAAAAAAAAAAAAATCTCCCTTGGAAACCTTGAACTGAAGTAACAAAGTCTATGGTAGACATTGTGGTAAAGAGGAACAGTCTCCTTCATATTTAAGTTTTAAGGGTTTAACCAGGTACTTGGTTTGAAACAGATTGATGAGTAAATGTCAAGAAATAACCAGGCAAGGTGCAACTTTTAAGAAGACAGTGCTGGAAAATAAAATTAGTGAAGTGGAACACTACTGCAATAACAGCCACAAGAAAATGAGGAAAAAATAAAAAAGGTAAAAAGGCCAAATATTTTGATATCCAGAAGGTTCGTTTGCTCTCATGGAGTGGCTGAAGCATGGCCACACACTGGCTTTAAAGCCAGTATAAAGACCTTTTGGTATCTGGTATAGCCTCAACCTTCCAGAAGAAAATCAGGTCAGACCTATAATAACATACAAATAACTATTCTGTTTCCATGTGATGCAACATCTCTGCAGGACAACTCTCCACATCCACAAAGAAGGAAGGGAGATTAGTTGGTGCCCAGGCAGAGAATCAGGGCATGTCTGGCACATTCTTCGGGGGAGAGTGATCAGATCTTACTCCTATAGGCTCATACTGGCAATTTTAAGGTGAGGTTGAGAGCACCAATTGTGACAGATGGTTCTGAGGCTGTGTGAAGAGGAAGGATTAAATACAATGAAGAGCATACAAGGCACTCCATGAGATGGAGAGGAACAATTTTGTACGGGTTGGCCAAACTGCTGACTTGCATTTTTAGAAACATGTAGTAATTTGAATCCAAACCCAGGACAACATTACCCTTACAAAAGGACATCATGGTGAGTGAAACACTGTTGGTGTAGAAAAGCCACCAAGACCAACTTCTCCCTGTTGTAGCAGTGACAGCTGTAGTTTGCTTGAGGCCACCCTCAAGTCGCCCTCATGAAAAGGAAAGCAAAACATTGATCTTTCCAGTAAATATTCTATCATGAACAAAAATTCACGATCCAGAAATTTGAAGGGTTCATTCACATGCTCCTAGAAGAAATAAGGGTTTAGCGGGAATTGGTTTACACTCCTAGAGGACTCCTGAGGAACCAATAAGTAAAGAAATACTGCTTGAATTCAACTATATGATAATCAAATGATTATACTTTTTGATACAGTGCATAATGCTTATGTATAAAAATAAAAATATATTTAGAGCTTAGGCTGTCCTTTATTGTATCAAATTAAATCGGATTTAATGCCTAGTTGTGTGTCATGCAGATCAGATCCATTTGTACAAGGCTGTACAGTGTGGAGCCAGTTCAAATGAATGAATAGCTTTCTCATTACTTCACCCTATTCTGCTGTCTCTTTTCCTGTCCTTTGTAGTGTAATGGAGGACAGCTGTGGCAGTGAAGTGAATATTAACTAACCTCAGTGCCTCAGCAGATTGTGACTTAATCCCTGCAAATACCACTAAAATCAAAATTTAATTACCGTCAGCACAGCTCTGTTAATGCCTGAAAAATATTTAACAATTAGTGGTTGGCTTAATTAAGCAAACTGCCTTTCACAAAGCAACCTGAAAATTTTTCCTGGTATTTTATCCCTCAGACTAATTAGTCTGATGTAAGCTTACAGCACTTCATTTACTGTTACTGAGTCTGTTATGCTACTGATCCAGTTTCTGAGGCTTAACAGCCTTTAATGGAGGAGAAATTGTTAAAAGAAAAAAAATAAAGGTTCATTGAGCAATGCTACTCCTTAAAAATAATAATAATTAAAAAGTCTTTTTAGTAAAACTGAACACTTCATTAGTTATTTGCTCCAAGAATTTGAGTAGATAAAGTTGTCTTAAATATGATCACATTATTTACACTGATTCAGTATGTGTTGAATAACATCTAAATTGAGGTACAGTCATGTCTGCCAGAGGACAATGTCTTGTACCTCTGTAAAATGAGGATTATATCTAAGCCTAGTGAAAAGGCTTGGCCTTGAGTAGCCAAGATATGGATTCAGGTATTTGTTTTAAAAATCTCTGATGAAAAAGGAGAACTACAAAGTAAAAGGTGATTTACAGCTGACTTTTACAGTTAAGTATTGCTATTTCAATTAACTTGATTTGGTTTTGGTCTTGCTTCTTTATGCTATTATGGTACAAGATACGTTGCTCTTGCTTCTGTGGATTTTACTAAAGTTGCACTTATGAATACCTATGATTACAGATAGGTTCTGCTTGCTTTCAGAAAATGGAACCATTGCAAGTAATTCCTATAAAATGTAGCTTGAATGATAATATTTTCATCTGATATCCTAGGAAAAAGTACTGTTCCACAGCTGAAAGAGCAAGATACACCACTTCAATATTCAAAATATTTATTTGATAACACTTTTCTCCATATGTAGTGGCTAGCATAGATTAATTTAACAGTGTGGCAGATATTTGCCTGAGGACAATTAAGTACAAGCACATTAAATTTTTCAAGGTAAACTCTTGCAACTCTTTACCTCAAAAACTAGGAGCTACAAAATTAATTGATGCATTTATGAAGTGTAGAAATATCTTTTGGGGGAGTGAGTATAATCAGCTTAACAAGAAAGAGTGAATTCCTAAGGACCATTGTCTACATGGAGAAAAAATTTTGAAATATTTTTCATCCTTGAATATTTAAAATTCATACAACCCCAACAGCTGGAAATTCATAACATTGGCTTGAGTCTACCTCAAAATCTTTTGAAAAAAGCTTGTCATCTACATAAGTATATATCATCCTCAAATTATTTAGAATAGTAGGGACTGTAGGTTTACTGCTGCACTAGCAAGATAGTAAGTAAAACGTGTCCAAGAAACGAGATTGCCTTACTCCAAGTACACAAAATACAAAAATAATACAAAACTGATTAAGACTATTTAAAATCAGAATGTGTTATCCCTTTCACACTCCTGTCTGTCACTGAGCTTTACAAGAACATGATCTAGCTCTCTGCTTTCTTCAAAAGATAGGTATTCTGCAGTATAGTTGAACTATTTGTTTCAACCAAGTACTGGTATTTTGGTTCTTCGTATAGGGTTTTTTCCTGTTTTCAGAGAATCATAGGATCACAGAATGGTTTGGGTTGGAATAGACCTTAAAGATTACCTAGTTCCAACATCCTACCCTCTTTCAGCTCAATGCCATCACGACTTGTCCTGTTACTGCATGCCCTGATAAAAATCCCTCTCCATCTTCCTTTGAAGGTCTGTTTAGGTACTGAAAGGTGCTATAAGGTCTCCCTGGAGCCTTCTCTTGTTGCTCAGCAACCCCAGATCCCTCAGCCAGTCTTCAAGAGGAGATGTGTTCCAGCCCAGTGATCATTTTCATGGTTTCCTTCCAACAGGTCCACGTCCTTCTTGGTCCGTGTCCTCTCTCCTCTAATGTGGGGGGCCTCAGAGCTGGATGCAGTACTCCAAGGATGTTCTCTTGAAAATGATGTAGAGGTGGAAAGCCCTCTCCCACCCTGCTAGTGACACTTCTTTTGCTGCAGCCCAGGATACAAATGCTTTTCTGAGCTGCCAGCTAGGTCATGTTGAAATTACTCATCCACTAACACCCACAACTCCTTTTTTGGCAGAGTTGCTCTTGATCTATCTTCAGCTCAGCCTGAACTTGTACTTGGGATTGCCCAGATCCAGATGCAGGTCCCTGCACTTGTTGGATTTCATGAGGATTACACTGGCCTGTGAACCTCTCAAGCATCCTTTCTCTACAGCATTGACTGTGCCACACAGTTTGTGTCACTGGAAGACTAGGTAAAGAGTGTGCACTGAGTCCCACTGTCCCTGTTGCTAACAGAGATGTCCCAATACCAAACCCTGAGGAACACTGCTCATCACTGATCTGAAGTTGGACATCGAGCCATTGACTGCAACACTGGGAGTGCCACACAGCTAATTGCTTATCCACCAGGTGGTCCACCATCAAATTAGTTCCCCTCTAGTTAAGAAACAAGGATGTCAAAGCAGCTGATTCAATAAAAGCTGTGGTTTGTGAAATAAAAATGAAATCACTTGAAAGATAATCTCTGCAAGACAATTATTCATAGTTTGGTTCAGTTTAAGATAATTGGCAACCTTTGCTTCTGGGCTCATGGTGGATTGAGGATGGAGATTAAATTACCATTCATAATACTGGGGAAGTGGTCCATTCATGGAATGTCTTGAGTACTGAATGTTGGCTGAAAACTGCAGAGAAGCACCTGGCACCTGTATCCATTCTTTCTGGGGAGTCACTGAACTTATTATGAAGGAAAAAAGGAACCAAAGTGCATTACCAATCTGAAAGCACAGTAAAGGTTTTTTTCAGCTATCATAAAAAAAATGTGTTTTCAAATGTTTTTTATGACATTTAGATGAACTTCAAATGCTTCTGTCTATATCATCATATACACTATTTCTCTGTGAACATACACCTGCATTACAGCTAAGCAAATGCTCTTTCGCCATCAAGTCTCACTCCTGCTTTATGTTTACTCATTAAAAATGCATAAAAGTTTTCCTTAATGTTACAAATAATCCACATAACATGTCTATTATACATATATTTTAATCAAAAACAATGATGGGGTTTTTTCTCTATTTCTTTTTGGTTTCGTCAAAAGCTGAAGAGTGTCTCAATGGTTAATATGCTTAAATAGTCTTTGTATTTTAGGGTACAAAAGCAACATATGCCAAGGAACAAGCAAAACTTGATCAAATTTTCTTCAGAGCCACTGCCACAACTCTCACAAGAGCCACTTTCCTATGTTGTCACAAAATGATGAAGCCCTAAATTTTACCTTCTACTAAGAAACATGCTTATAAATCTCTGGATTAGACATGAGAAGCTCACAAAGTAGGATTTTTTTACTGCTTTTCCTTCTCTTTAACTGTAACCATTACAGTGCTTACAAAGCTGTGGAAATTTCAAAGCTGAGTTCAAAACTTAATTGTATCTGTGCATACATGTGCTTATATGTGTTAAATGTTTAAAGGTGAAATCCTGTATTCTGTAGCACTCATGATATTCTTGCTGAATTAAAAGGGAAGTGTGTGTATATATCTTAGGAAAAATAGTAATCTCTTTCTTATGCTTGCTTGAATATCTATTTAAAATTTATGTCTAGAAGCACAACTTGTGTAGATTAGCATAACAGTATTCACTCATGATACTAAAATTTAAAGCAGCGAAACTCTGCTTCATTCATGTGCTGGGGTACTGTCATACAGACACCTGTAAATATCTCTTTCCTGACTTCCATGGAAGCGGCACTATCCAGAAAAGTTGGAAAGCAGGAGAGCTACATTGGGATTAAATGTGTTGGGATCCACTTAGATGGATCATAGAAGGCTGCTTTTCATGAGAATGCAATTGCTTTGATATCCCGGATATGTCTTTATCCTTAATGAAATTTTCATACTTGTAGTGTTCAGGTTATGCTGGGATTGATGTGTACTCATACACAGTAAAACCACCACTGTATTTTAACACTCAAGCCTGACTGCAGTACTATTTTCTAAATGGGGAGAGGATAACCATATAAGACTTCAGATTTGCGTTTAAATAAACTCAACCAAATAACAAAAATTAATGTATGTCCGAGTCTGAGTTTTGTTGCAGATGAATTTTGTTAGTTCTAGGTTTGCTTTTAGTTTTGTGTTTTTTTCTTGCTTCTCTGGCATTTCCCAGTTGGCCAAGTGAGTCTTTGGCTTGTGCATATGTATGCTAACACAAGTGATTTAAATAAAACAGCTCTGGATCTGTGCAAGCTGGCAAATACAGCTGAAAAATACTAATGAATAATATTCTGAGGTCTCAATAAAACAACCTAAAAAGATCAATTATAGATATCATTATAAGTGCACATAATGATATCTATATCATTATATGCATTTTGTACATAGAGAGACCAAAGGAAGTTAAAATTGTTGTAAACATAAAAAAAAAAGGAGAGCAGACATCAGCTGTCACACAGAAAGGTAAGTTGGAAATATATGTATATATGCATTCATTTTGTATCTTTGTCCAATCATGTACTCTACTTATCTAGTAGGAGGTTTTAATGACTATTGCAAAACACTAAGTAATAGTTAGGAAATCTTCCAAACCCACTCAGCAAATAATTAGGTCTAGGAAATTCATACTGGGTTTATAGTTGCTTTTCATGATTAGTTTCTGTGAACATAGCAGGCTTTTGTAAATAGAATAAATCATTTTAATATATAACAGAATGAGTTGAGACTACACAAATAATGTTGTAAATCAGAAGCATTAGAGTGGGTCATACTGACAGTTACAGCTTTTTCCATTACTCTTTGTATTTGTAAGCAGAGTCAAAACCACACTTTTTCATACTCTGGCATGTTTGAAAAAGTCATTGTTCATTAATGTTTTGCTTGTTTTCTAGTGGCACTGTTACTAGTCAAATTTAAACTCTTCCTTTTGTGCTGCATAACTAATCATCATGCATCATTTCTTGTACAAATTTTTTTCTGTCATTTTTTTGTCATTCAGGAGAAATCAGTATAATAAATAAGATAACAATAAAATGCTTTCTTCACATCATACTTCTAGACTCCATGTCAACAATTTTCTATACCCATTATGAAGTGGATTATTAAGAAAAATAAGGAGTAGCCATTTTATTATGCATAAATTATTTTTACTTCTGGCATACCACAATCCTAAAAATGTAGACTATATATTATATTAAGTTATAGAACCAATAACGTCACAATCCTAATGGAAGAAATTTTTGAATCATAATTCTTGATAGCATCCAAAAAGACAGTGAAAATGGCAAAGTGTGTTTTTACACTGGAGTTTAGAATATCTCACGTCCCATTAATATCGAAACTTTCAGAGGTCATAATGTGGCATCTATGGCATGACCTTGGGATCAATATGGATATTTTTAGCACAATACTTTACCCTCAGTAAAAATTATCTTTAATGGGTTTAGGAGGGTGCAACTTCCTGGGAAGTGTTCTTAATTAGGAACAACTAATTCTACTTCACCTGATATCAGAAATGTTTCAAAACCATATCATGTACATGATGGTATGAAAAGAGATATAATGAATACCACTGACTGATAGAGCCCATTCAATTTCTGATTGAATGAGAGCTGCACATTAAAAGAAAAAAAAGTAATTTGGCCTGTTCCATTGTTTTATGAGCCTTTTCAATTCATCCCTAAGCAGAGCTACAGAAAGATGAATAAGAATATTCTAGTATGATTTCTGACACTGTGGGCAAACTAGAATCATAAGAAGTCTATTTTCAGAAATAAACAAAACTTCAAGTACACTTTCCAGTGTAAAAAATCCAGATAATTGTTGGGTAAATAAATGTTGTGCCTTTATAAATTTCCTGTCTTTGGTGCTTTGAAAAATTTACGATTATTGAAAAATAACAGTTTGTTTCAAAGAAATAATCCCCAGTAAAATAAAATTTTCCCTTTAGAAACTGAGCTTATGTAAACCCTTATCTGTCGTATTTGATTATGTTATTTTTCACAGTTATGAATCATTCCATGTTAGATCTTTCAACACTCAGGTGAGAGCTCAAACTCTACAAGCAGAACTAAACTGTATCAGTTGTAGGCTCAGCTTGGAGGTAGCCATAGGGATATATTTCATTTTTTGTTACTATGAAAGTGAATCCAAAACACAACATGATGGAACATAGGGCTCTAAATACAGATGTGTACTTATGATGAAGTGTGTAACTACATCTTTCATTAAAGATGTTGTGATTCTTAGCTTTTTTCAGAAACTGCATTCATGTCATCCAAATGAAGCATTATACCAATGAGTCATGATGCTGTGGTTAAGACTACTGTATCTAGGATATGACCATATCATTTATGTTGCTACCATCAAATGTGCTTCTATCAGGCAGCAGGTGAGTAGGAAATGACTGTTTCAAATTTCAGAGACAACCCTTTCTGTTTCCAAACTAGGCACTAAAATAGGAACAGGAGGACAAGACAGAAAAATTTGCAAAAACACTTCTGTTGTATTTGCACTCCACAGCCCCTGGCCTTGAAAAAACTGGACATTAATAATGCAAAGGGGCAGAAGACACTTTAATAAACCAAAGTCTCAGAAGTTTCAGTCTCTGGGCAGCATGGTGTCATATCTTCTCCTCCATAAATTTCCCAGGCCTATACCTTTCTGAGCACAGGCTGTGGATGCACTATACATGCTTCTGACAAATTTCCCTAGCATATTAACATCAGGCAGTCTTCCATGAATGGAAGATTTTACAAAACCAAGATACTGACACTGACAGGGAATAGCAGAGTCTAAGTGATCATGAAACACAAACATCTGCCAACGAGGTCAAAGTAAAGTGAATACTTTGATGTCAATGCTGAGAGCATCATGAAGAAGGGTGGACATCTAGACCCTGTAAATGTCGAGCTATACTCATCAATGGGATGCATTCATGAACAGGAACTGATCTGAGTGCTGTGCAGTTGTTTTCCACACTAAAATATCTCAACATCAGAGGTAATAAGCAAACAAAAATCACCATGGATACTACTACTAACAGTCGTGAGTTTGTATTTGGATCACAAGGAACATGAATCTGATCTAAATTCGGGCTATATTTCATGTGGGAAACTTTTTCAAGCAATTTTGTCAAGTTTTGCATTGACTTCACTTTTCTAGGGTGCAACCAGGTGCAGGTCATAGAAACAGTGCTGGATGTGCCATATGAAATGCTTTAGACAGCTGGAACCACATAGGCATTAAGCCCAGGGGTCTGCAGTCACCTTCCTGAAATGCCCAAAGTATCGTTTGCTCCCCTCATGCAAAGGCTTTCCTTAACACGTCATTTTGGTCATCAGAAAAAACAAACAAAAGAATCTATAAGAGACCAACATCAAGAATGGCTGGAGTGTATGATGAAGGAAATGAGAAAACAGCATTTTCCTGGGTCCACAGAATAACCAAGAGACCCTCAGACAGAATTATCACGTAAGGCAGAAAGTAGGTGAAGCACTGTGTTTCAAAGAGGGCTGGAGAAATCCCAAAAGTCCAAAAGTCCACTCCTAATGAGAAAAGACTCCTTCTTGTCTTGAAATCTTGCTTGAACCCTGAGAGGTTCCTACCATTCTTCAGAACACCAATACACTATCTCTTATCAAGATCAGTTTGTCATCCAAAAGGGCAAAAACCTATCCTTCTGGAAAAAAAAAGTCTTTGCATTGGCAAATGTCAGCTATGTAGGGAGAAGAGAGGTAGAAAAAGAGAAAATTGTATGGACAAAATTCCTTTTTTTTTTCTTTTCTGCTGCCACAGAGAACCAAAGACTCTATAAATACATCTCAAAAACAGTTATATATACTCGAGCTATCTTTTGATTGTAATAATTGGTTCTTTTAAAAAATACAGGATATGTTTCCCCACCTCTAGTTCTCCACTTCTAGTTTCTTTCCAGTTTCTGTGTTTCTCTGGTTTCATACATTCGATGTTTTTATTTTCCCATCCTCAGCAGACTCAAATATCTCCTAAGAGAGTTTCTGTTTAAATCCTCTACATATAAGTGATCACAACTGTAAACAATAGCACAAAGAGAATTTATTTTGCAGACTAGTAGTTACATAGCAGCTGTGTTGTAGCCAGTAGTCACTAGAAGCTCTGTGGGTTTATATGTAACACTTTATCCACCTGACGTCCTCAATGGTCGTGAGCTGCGTGTGCGCTCTCGGTGTCCAGGACGCACAGCGGCAAGGGGGCGTGACACTTTCCCCCCGGGGAGTTTGTGGCTCCCCACCTGGGGACTCCGATGCTCTCAGTGGTCGCTTTCTGGGGCGCAGAGATGAGGCAGAGAACCAGACGGATTCTGGGGGTGAACTGAGGAGGTTTATTGAAGGTGTCAACTACTGAAGAGCAAACAATCCAACCCCAAGCATCTAACCCCAAGAATCAAAAATCCCAAGAATCTTGAGCAGTGGATTTTATGGAAGGGGCAGCACAAAGCAAACAACCAATGAGGGTTCACTTAGGGAGGAGTCTAAGGCGGGGAATACAGAACTCAATCCAATGGGGCTAACAAAGGGAGGGGAACAATACAGGACAGCAAATGATACATCAAGTTGGGGAAGATTGGCAGGGAAGGTTCTAGAAACAGGGGCAGAGGCATAGGGGATTAACAACTGGGAAAGGAGGAGATTAGGGAGGGGATAAGTGCCTGGGGGCCAGGGGAAACTTCTAGGGAGTGGCCAGCTGACAAGTAAAGGAACTGACGTATAACAGTATGCATAACAATTAAGGTACAGAACCTAAGAATAGAACAAACTGATACAAATGAGAGACATTGCCTGTCACAATGAATAGGGTAGGGCAGGTCCAGGGGAGAGGAACTTCATATCTAACACACAAATGAAATAAAAGTCTGGCCGAGGAACACAAAGCAAGAATGCCCACAACCACGCTGATTTTTTTTTTTTGTCCACAACTGACTGAACACAACTCTCAGTCATCCCATGACCAGTATGCTTATAGCTCATCATCACTGCAGTTGATTAGGACTTTATTGAAAAACCTTGTTATTAGTGCTCAAGTACATGAATACACATTTTATGCTCTGAACTCTTGATTATTCTTCTATTCCATGTCTACAAGGTCATCCTATGCTTCTCAAATAGTGTTTTCCTAGGTAAGTAACAATTAGTTACCACATGTCTACACTTTTCACTCTGAAATCTGCAGCCAGTTTTTTGTTTTCTAAGTTGAACCTTTGTTGAGGATTTCTGCATGAGAGGTAGAGCAGAGAGCCTGGTAAAAGTGTTGGTCCCTTGCTGCCTGAGCAAGGGAGATGCAGCCTACAGCCAAGTCCACCACAGCAGTGGGGCCAGGAATGCAGACATGGCCACTACTCCTCTAAATGTGGGTATGAGAAACATCTGTAAAATATTGCTTTTCATATATGAAGAAATATTGCTTTCACATATGAGTTGGATTAAACTTTGGGTTTGGGAGAAGGACACAAATGTGTTACGTGGTGCTCCACAGTTGAAAGGACACAAGTGAGCAAGAGAATCGGAATGATGGATTCATAGGATCATTAAGGTTGAAAAAAACCTTCTAGATCATCAAGTCCAACTGTCAAACATGTACAACCAACATGTTCACCTTTACACCAGGTCCTCAAGTGTCATGTGTACATGTTTTTTGAACACTTCCAGGTCACAACCATAATTTTGGTGGGCTGTATGTACCAATGCATTACAACTTTCTCACAACCTTCTAGCGAGAAAATGTTTTTAATATCCAACCTAAACCTTCTTCAGTGCAACTTGAGGCCATTTCCTCTCTTCCTGTTGCTGGTTGCCTGGAGGGAGAGACCGACCCCCACCTGGCTACGCCCTCTTTTCAGGGAGTTTTAGAGAATGATAAGGGCCCCCCTGAGCCTCATTTTCTGCAGGCCAAACACCCCAGCTGCCTCAGCTAATCCTCATAAGAGTTGTGCTCTAGCCTCTAACACAACCTTGTTGCCCTTCTCTGGAATATCCACTGCACAGACCTGTGGTCATTAGACATCCTCTGAACAGGACCACACTATTTGGAGAGGAGAGCCATCGTGAAAACAAGGTTTCTTGTACATTACTGCACTCCCAGTCCTGTCTCTTTTATAGATTATAGCTACATTCTTTTATTTTGCTGCCAGTAGTGTGGCAGTCAGGATACATCATCTATCTACTTCACCTACATGTATTTGAAATCTATTTAGTCTGAAATAACCTTATAAAGAAGAATATTCAGAATATTTTAAAGAAAATGCCACGCCACCAGGGAGATAATTCACTCCTAAGTATATGCTGTTGCAGTTTCCTTTTTAGTTTCTTCACCTCCTCATCATTCCCATCTTAATAACTATCATCTCCATCTTATGTGCTGATTTACTATAGGACACTGTAGGAAACACTTTGCATTAAGATAGATTAGGTCCACTTTATTAACCTTGTCAAAGAAATCAGTTACCTAATACAAAAAAAATTATTAAATTAGTCTCACACAATCTACCTCTGGTAAAACTGCACTATATTTTATTATTTTCATTTGCTTTCATGCCCTTGGCTCTGCTTTTCTACAAAAACCTTTTTGAGGCTTTACACAGTGCTGAATAAAATCTCCACTAGAAAGAACACCCTCTGTACTTTCCACTTGCCACCTTCACTCTATTGGTTAAAACACAGATACTATTCTGCCCTTACCCCATTCTAGCTTTTACCAATATACTAAATTTCTTGGTGTGTCAAAATTGTACTCTTGCAATTTTTACTAATGCTTTCAATATTCTCCAGCAGTTTCTTCCCCCCTCACCTCCAGTTCCCCAATGCTTCTTCACAATCCAGTGCTAGCTGGTCCTGCATGTTAGATGTTGTAAAACAATCATTTCCATTTTCTGTTCAGATTTCTGCCACAAAATCCATCATTCAACCACTGGAAATGTGGGTTGTTTAGTGAGAAGCATACAGAGCTGTAGGAGATTCTTTTGCCTAGAGTGAATCACCAAGAGTAAGATGAAATCTGGCAAAATTTGTCTGCTAGATTTTCACAAAAATGAAAGCCAAGATTTTGCAAGATTGAATTATCAATGGGTCTCGCAAGCCCATAAAGGGCAATAGCTAACTCTAGAGCACTGATTATGCATTTGCAATTACAAATTTTCTGTCTAGAACAACCTCTTTCAGACATCTGTGGTCCGCCACTTTTTGACCTGGTCCTTACCTCATAGACACAATGTGAAGCTGGGCCAGTTTGATTAAAAGGTCGTGATACTCACATCACAGCTGCAACCTAACATAATTAGAAGTTATATGTGTCAGACTGATTTGCAGTGGAGAATCAGTAGTGTCAGTAGAAAGCATGAAAAGTGAGCTTACATATATTTCTTACTAGTACCTTATAATGAGTTATTTATAACAAAGCAAAAAATCCCTCAGCTTTTGGTCTAGCATCAAGTGTATACACAGATAAAATATGATCTTGTAGACATTTCAAATGAAAGACTTACAGTCAGTAAAAATGTTTCAAACTTGGGCTTATATACTTTTGTTTTTCACATTATTTCTAATCTATGTCTGTAGGGAGAAATTATTGCAGTGGAGAAGAAGCATAATCTATGTGTAACATGCAATATTCAGGAAATTAGGATAACATATTCTTCCAGTCTTTCCAAACAGAGTCATAAAATGCAGTATTTTAGAAACATGAATATCTGGACATTCATCTAAAACAAACTTTTATGTAGGATCTTTTCCCTGTCACTTCTAACCAATTTACAAAGGATTTCTATAGAGGTTTTTTTTTCTTCCATGAATCTTGAAACATCATCATCATATTTACAAGCTCCTAAAGGATCATAGACACATAGTAGATCAATGTAAAAACAGTGAGACTCATTCTTAACATTTCCCTACACACAGTTATTTTTCACTTGATTACAAACTCTTCAATAAATATTTTTAAATCAAAATTTCAGTCTTTTCTTCCTTATTTGCACTAACCTTGAATGACTGAATGAAGAGGACTGAGAATGGCTCACTCATTACTGACCTGTACTAAAGAAAGGTTATGTGTGCTTACTTCCCTCACAGCTGCAGACAGAGTACAGACCTCCAGCATGGCTGGTCCTAAAACAAGTAGACAAAAATGCTTAGAGACTGTGTTTCTCAGAGTATGCCAAAATGCATTAGGCTGTACTTCTGGCAGTTGTGGACCCGGAGTTGCCCTATAAAGAGAAATAATTACTTTTTGTAATATTTATTACAAACAATATTACTAATTTGTTATAACTAATATTACTCTTTTTTGACTAAGAAGTTCTGCAGGGGCTTCCCAGAGGAATGATGCAAAGAGCAAATGGTGGATCCTCCTTAAAGAACATCCTGGCAGCATTGGCCTAATCAGAAATCAGAGAAAAAAGGCAAAATATGTTTCAAGGTGAAAGACTGTGATCTGAATACTTGAGTCATATTAAATCTCTGCTACGCAAATTGAGGTCAAAAAGCAGAAAAATAAAAAAATATTTTTAAAAACATTACAGAAGTGATACAAAAAAACCACAACTCACCAGGAACAGGACAGGATTGCAGGGCTCTGTATACCAGAGTTATCATTTGTACAATGACTATGGCTGAGACGGGGGTTAGTGATCTGCATAGATAAGTGGTTCCTGTGAGCACCTGTGATGTTGTCATTACCTAAAGACCATGCTTTTCCCTGCATTCCCATTGATGACGGGAACATGGTTGTGAACATTCACCTGTGTCCCCATAAAACAGCAGGCATTTCTTAATTACAAACAAATTAAATCTGCTTGTGTTTACTGCAGTCTGAAAATCATATTTAGAAGTGACTGGAAGTATCAAGAATCCAAAATGCTATGGCTGCAGTAAAATATCAGGCAGGCTTCTGATCATTTCTTGGAGGACTGCTGGGAAGGCTGAAATTCCAATAGCCAATGTCAGGCCAGCTCAATCCAGTACTGCTGGCTTGTGTGTGTAGGAGCAGAGAGGCAAGTGTCGCACCTCAGAGGAGGAACAAGCAAGCTATTGGCTTATAGGAGCTGAGACATGGCTCATGTGGGCACGTGAGGCTAAACATAACAGAGCTGCAATATTTTATTAACACTGTCCTGTCTAATCCTGCTCACACTTGCTCATAGGCTCTAACTTGGTCACAGGCAAATTTGATCCCCCATCACTGGAATCTCACAAAACTCTGGGCTTTCTGAACATTCACAAAATCTTGTTGAGAAGCTGTCTTTGATGCACTTGCTTGTTTTATTCTAAATTATCTTGCAGAAAAGTGATTTGTGGAAAAAAAGGATATTACTGAGACGAGCTGGTACATAGGCCAGAGAGAAAAAGGGGAATTTCTGCTGGGATCACTCTACTGGCCTGAATAGCACAACAAACAATGCTTAAAAAATGTACATCCATGCTTGCCCTCAGTACAGAGGCCTGGAAGGAGCATCAGCTGGTCTGCAGCCAAGAAAACAACAAGCAATTACCACAGCCTGAAGAAATCTTCAGCCAGCATCAATTGCTCCACACTGATACTCTGGCTTTTCCTTATCCTTTCATACTCCCAGGCAAAAGGTGAATTGAGGTGTGTTGCTCTGTCATGGTGCTGCAGAAGTAGTTTAGGACCAATGTAAGACTGTGAAGGGTCCAAGGAATGATTGTCCAAGAAAGGACAGGCATTATTACAATGCTCCACTAACTTTGCTGGGTTGGATCTCACACAGTGCATTGTAAGAAGCATAAAGCATAACTCGCTAGGAAGCATCCAACATCAAGAATTATTTCCTTGAATTCATTTTTAAGGAAGTCAGATTTTTAATTTATTCCATATTCTTTATATATTTCCAGACTGGACATATCTGTTGCAATGAAGGCTTTAAATTCAAATATACAACTTGGTTTTCTTGAACATAATTTCTAAAATCCAGGACATAGCTAGAAAGATCAAGGCAGAAAGAAAAAAATGATGAAAAAGGAGAAGATTTCCCACAAGGCCTGACTACAGAAGAGCACAACAGCTGTAAAAAGTCGTTATCAGGGCTTTCCCTTCAACAGTGTCACACTTCAGTAAAGTAGAGATACAAAACAAATTCTTGCAAAGGCTGCAAAATGTTAACCTCACATAACATTGAAAGTGTCATGAACAGCATGGAACAAGCAGTGTTTGCTCAAAGCAATTAGTAGGACCAAGGCCACTGAAATCTCAGAAATATATAAGCTTGTGAAGTTGAAAGGACTAGAAATGATATTGTAAGTCTTCCTTCTGTGGAATAAAGGGGAAAAAGTGTGTCAATCTAAATTCTCAATAAGTTCAAACTATTTAACAATTTAGTTGCCAAACATTGACAGTACTTAGAAATTTTACTAAATAGTGATTTAACTAAGAATTGATTGGACTTCCTTGGAAAATAAGAGAGAAAAATTTGACAGATTTTCCAAGTTCATAAACAGTGTATAAATTAACACAACTTCACTGTCTAAAGAAATAAAGAAGATAGGTGATACAACCAAAACAAGAGAAATAGACATCAATTTACTATTTATTTGTTCCCTGCAAGGCTTGAATATCTCTTCTTTCCTTCTTGAAAAAATTTCTTCACTGGTAAGGAAATTGAGCATATGTCAAGAACATGTTAATATACCCAAGGTAGGAATGGCTTCTAGATTTGACTACGAAAATTTAATTCCTCTCCTCATTTCAGAACAACCAAGCAAACATTACCTGATGGTCCAAATAATTTAATTATTTGAGAAATGCTCTTCCTGGAAAACAGAGTTTTCTCATTAAAAAAAAAAAAAAAAATATAAAAAAGCATTTTATTTTTAATGATAGAGAAAACCAATTGATGTAGGTAGAAAGCATTGTCCACTTCAGATACAGAAATTATATTACTGATGGACATACTCAGTCACATGTATTCACCAGCAGAATCCACTGCAGATAAAGAAAGATAAATGTTCTGAACAGCAATTCTAAACATATCATCAAAATACAATTATAACAAATGTATTTTCTTTAGAAAACTACCCTGAAAACAACATGAAGTCTAGTAATACTATGAATATACAGTTCTTCCACTAAAAAATCTGTGGTGGAAGTCTAAAAACAAAATTATGTCTTCTGCTTCCAACTGGATCCTGAAGTCCAACTGCATTATTTATTACTCAGCTTCTTCTGAGGTCAGCATTTAGGGTCTTCTTTCCACCATTTCCCAGACTGAAATCCTTCATTTAATATCTTTATTTCCAGCTAAAACAGCCCACATGACCCACAGAAATAAAGTCTGTGAACAAAGGTAGAAAACAAGTGCCATCCTGCCTTAGAAACCTTTTCCAGAAAGTCTCACTAACCCAAGGTTAATAATGAAATGGGCTCTGAATTAAACAAAATCCTGTCATCTCATATGGGCTCCATAAAAAGTGCCTAGCCATCAGCCTGTCCCACTTTCTTTTTCCTGTCAGAATCTAGGATTTATGTCTGCCAAGATAAGCCATTTAATTTTAGTAGAAATCCTTGTGTTTTCTCAGTCTTTCTTTCCAATGTGAAACAAAGTTCTCTACTATATTCCTATCAATGTAAAACGGTGAGATTAATAATATTAAAATAATTCCAGCTATTGATAGATAATCAGCAGTGAAAATCTCCCTTGATCATTTCCAGGTGATTGATTTTGTGCTTTTCACAGATATTTTAGTAAAACACAAGTGTCCTACAGAGCTGAAACAAAGTATCTTAAGCAACTATAGTTGAGTATTTATGAAGAGAATTTTCAAATGGGTAGTGGTAAGTTTTTAGCAAAATGTGCTGCTAAAAATTTAATATAATGAAGGAATATGACAACATAGACAACTGTTCTGATTTTAGATACTGAAATAATCAATATAAATATTAATCTTTCCAGTTAAGACTTAGTGAGCCACCTATTTCCCAAACTAGGATTTTGCAGAATATCTATTAACTTCAAATATACTGGTATTTCTTAAAAGCTTGTAAACATATTCAGTGAAGTCCAAAGAGAGGCAAGAACTGTAAGAATACTGAGGTACTGAATAAATGGAAATGTCTGCAGGTTGTTTGAACACAGCATTTTAGTCAGAAGAAGAAAACCTGGGCTTTAGACTTCTTTCATTTGAGAGTTACGTTAAAAAGGCTGGTGTAATATTCTAAGCAATATATTCCAAACTGAAGTGTATTTCTCAAAGAGGATTAAATAGGATACATTTATCATTGCAGAGTAAGTTCATTAACAAACTGGCTTACACTGAGGACTGATTATCTGAAGAAAAAGGACACAAAGGTCAAGGTCATGCACTTGAAGGTAACAAGAATTTCTGTTGCATGCTGTGGGCTCATCAAGTTTAAGCATATGAAGAAATAAAGAGAGTTAATTATTTATTTAAAAGAGAATGACTACAAGCTACTAATGTAAATTGTTTCTGAAACAAAACCAATTAAAACCTATCATGTTTCTAAACATATTTTTTTAAAGAAAGTCAAAATCTGCAAATCAATGGTGAATCCTTATCTGGAAAACAATTCAGAACGTATGTTCCCATAAGATAAGCTTAAACAAAATTAATGTGGTCTTCTAGGATGGCCTTGAAAAAAGTGTTTTCTTGGTGGACAATATATAAAAGACAGTCTCTCTAACATGAGACTGCTAAAAACCAGTTGGCTTCCTCAGCCTAAGACATGAAAGCTGTATTCTGTAAATACACTAAATACAATGTATATCAAACTCTACTGAGGAAAAAGTATTCTTTAAGCTAAAATAGAAATAAGTTGGCGTAACTGGACCATGATGTTTTATGCTGGCCTTGCACAAATTTGTGTCCAAAGGAGCACTCACAAGCAAATAGCTGGGATAAAAGCAATTATCAAAAAACAATAAATAAATCAAATTATAGATTCTTGAATGAGCATGGTGTCCAGCGGTATCTGGAAATGCAGTCAACCATCAGGAACTCCCTGTGTGCTGACATAAATTCCCTGGGTTTTCTTTTTTCAAGTGCTTTTGTTGAACAAAGAAGACATATTATAGTCCACATATATTTTTTTTTCCAATTTATCTTTCAAAGTGAATATCTTCCAAAGCAGATATTTGCAACAGGATAGTAAAATCTGCACATGTCTTCATGGAGGGACTGCATGTAGGGTTGCATAGAACTTCAAGCTCTATGTTACTTTTCCTTGATATTTAATTTTTAGTTTTGTGTTCATTTTATTTCAAAGTAAATATGGATGCCACTACCTTTCAGAACCCTAACAGACTGGTGTTTAATTATCTCCAATTAGGGAGTTTCTTTACTTTCATGCTTGTTCATGACTTCTATTACTGTTAACAGGAATTCTATTTGTGCACTGACTTGAGAACAGATCTCTCAGATATCACGTAAATAGCTTTACAGATGACTGGTCATTGATGATCAAATGAGCAAACTAATATTCTCATGCATTACTTTTCAGAAGTATTTGACTAGAAAAATATATTTAAAGAGTTCCGAAGATCAGGGTAAGGGGAAATGAACAATTTAAATTAGGAGCATTACAAAGGCATTAGTCCAGGTCATCCTAAGACAATGATGACACCTAGCCCTCCTGAAAGCTGTTTTAGCCACATGGCTCACACACCCAGGGTAACACAGAGCAGGATTCACTGCCAAACTGAATTTATTGCTCCATCTCTAACCAAGGAGAAAAGGCACAGGGAGTAAACCTTCACTTGGGAATATTGGTGTCTTCTTCCAATAACTGGATGACCAGTGCAGGATGTCAGTCTTTTAGTGTCTAAAATCATGAGCTGAATCACACCTAGAGTGTGGATCACTTTAGGATAAATGTGGGACACTTTGTAGGGGATCCTTGAGTGCAAATAACCTCTCTCTTTTGTTAAATATGTCAGAAAAAGTGTAAGAAAACTCATTATTCATTTTCTGATTTAAATTATATTAAAAATGCATTTCTAATTAAACAGGTCATTTCTGAATCACCAAGTGTTGATCATAAGACAGGGGATTAATGGAGGAATGCAGTATCTAAACTGGAAAGAATCACTAGAAGAAACTGTTGGTGTTCTAAAGGCATATAGTTTATGCAGTATTGGCAGTAATATTAATAACTATGGTGCTAGAAATCAGTAATTACTGTGGAAATAATCTGGATTTCGCTGCAGTAGCCTCACATGATTTCTCAGTAATAAGCTACTATGTTCCTTTTTCCAGCCAGAGTAGAAGTAGTCCCACAGCAGGACATAATATTACTTTCTAATAGAGTTATTATTTTGCTATTTTGCAGATAGGACACAGCAGCAAATTGAGCAGCAGTTGTGAGAATGCTGTTTAAAAATCCTGAACAACAAACCTTTAACCTCGTGATCTGACTGCCCTAAAAGCCTGTTCATCATCTCAAGCTTGAATACACACATAAGGCTTATAGTGAAATGTGAGCCTATAAAATACATGGAGGAAAACAAACTTTGCTGCCTTAGAATGTGGGAAGTACTAGCAATCTCCTGCACAGCTGTTGAAATTATAAAGAGAACCAGTGTTAAGGATGTGGCCAGGATACTGAGGCTGAATTTTCAATTTGATCCTTTGTCTGTGTTAAAAGTAATAAATGAGCAATTACGAAAAGAACAATAAATGAACAGACAGGGAGAAAGGTTGCACAGTAATTACATTTCATTCCTGAAAAGCATAAGAACTTGCATATATGATCTACAAATTAATTTCTTTTCCATTCTAATGTGATGGTCCCTGTTTCATGATTCTTTTTCTTCTCACACTTTTCCTTTTTGACTGTGAGAAAACTAAAACCAGACATCTTCATTAAATAAGACCATTATAATGAGATCTCAAATTTCCTAAGTCAATTAAAAAATCCCCAAATAAACAGAGTGATCATGTGAAAACAGTCCCAATGGCAATTGAACTTACATCAGAGGTCCAAAAAAATGGCGACAAAACATGTACTTCAAAAAACTGACTTCAAAAAAAATTACATTTTATAACACAGTCTAGTTTTAAATACTTTTCTTCCCCTTCCTGAGTTTGAATGCCATAATTCACATCGAAGAGAATCTGAGAGATAAGTCTACGTACAAATATATATATACACACACACATATATATACAACATATGCATTATGTTTTTGTCTCCTGAGTGTGATTGAATGAGATTTACTTCAATGAGTATGTGAGTCCTTTTTCCTCTCTTCATCTCTTTCTTTCAGCCACACAAAGAAATGACGCCCCAGTGAACTTTGTCACCAGGTGGCTTTTGCTTTATTTAGCAGAAACAGCTACAGAGCTGTATTTGGTTGAGTTTTCTCAAATGCTGCACTTGTTAACACTCATCAAACAGAGAAAAAAATAAAAGGGTACATTTAATTTCTCTCTCAGTATGAAAGAGTTGTGCAAAGAACCAGCATGCTTCTAACTAGGCAGTAACAGGTACAGTGCAAAACATCTTTACAATACTTGAAAAATTTGGAAAATGAAAGCACTCCAGCTGAAATATAATCTTTTTTGCTTGGTCTTTTGGTGAATAATTGGCAGTATGCTAGTGGGAAGAAGTCGTATTACCCAACTGGGGTCCATTTACAATGAGGCAATCAAATAACACATGTTTACAAAAATGTAGAACTTGTTTTTGGAGAAAAGAATGTTGTTCCACTGCCACCAAAGCTGAGTGGTGTGTACAGTTAGTAAATCTTTTCTCAGTTGCAAAATTAGTGTCAAATTTCTAAGGCCATAAACTATGTCAACATAAGTCACTCTCATTAATTTGATGGGTGAAGGAAGGATTTTCAAACAGCAGGTTTCTCATTTTAGTTTTTATTTTAATCAGCTAAATAATGAGGTAGGGGTAGAGTTGCTTAACCAGGCCAAGGGAAGCAGAAAGCAGAATCATCTTCAAACACCAATCCTGGATTTAATAGCCTACAACAAAACACTAAGCAGGTCAGCTTCATGGTTCAGCAATTCCTAAAAGCCCTGTCTACTTCTCAACAGCTTATCGGCGGCCAGTGTATAAGAACTCCCAATGAGATCTGATTTACAGCACTAAAGGGTTTTGCTGCAAAAATGAAGGGCAAGAATGGCACGGTTCTCTTGTACATTCTGTCTGTGCGCACATATATATATTAAGAAAAACCCAAACCCTCAGAAACTAATTTGGTCCTCACAATAAGGATCTCTTGCATTTTTCATTGACATAAACAGGTCACAAAGCCTGGAAAAGCTTACGTAGAATTCAGCAGCAATCTGGTTTGCTTTTTCTGGGTCAAAGTCAGAGTTTATCTTGTTAAGCTATCTAATTGAACACAGCCCATGTGATACAACAGAACTAAGTACATTAAATGAGGAGGCAGTGGGAAGTGGGGGATGCATTTATTTCTGTATGGTGTTGGAAGGATGCAGCTTCCTGAAATACCTCAGTTAGTTCTGAAATGGCTATTTTTTGTGGATGGGAATATAAGATGTCCTACTTCTATAATGCATTTTCTGTAAACACAGTGTCCAAATCTAGTTTAGTAGATTGTGATTGTGAGATGAAATACAATAAGCAAGCTGAACATATCTTGATCTCCATTTGGCTGTGGTAAGTCTGAAATAATTGTATTGTTGCTAGATGAACAATGGCAGATTTTCATTGAGGTACCCAGGATCAAAAGCAGACCCCAAATGTCAAGCCAGTTAAAACCACAAACAGCATGATTGAAGACACAGTTGCACAAACAAGGCTGTATGCAGTTCTTAGTACGGTGAATTATATATAATAACACTTATAGTTTCCTAGTACTATTGGATTTGCCTTTTTACATAAATGCTTTAGTTATGATAAAAAACAGAGCTGTGTCAGTTCTTTTCAGTCTCAGCACATTTGCTATTAGCATAAGAAATGCTGCTTATGGCAGAGGCAGTCGTGCTTGAAATTTCTGAATTAATGGATTTGATTTCCTCTTGAGACAAACCATCAGCCTTGCAGTAATGGAAATAGATATAGTTGGTAAAACAAATAAAAAGCTGGCATGCAGATAAAATGGGTTTTAGTATAAAATAGTAATGTTGTAATTGAAGTGAACAATTACAGGGTTGCTCCTAGGCACAAAAGAAATACCATGAAAATGAAGTAATGTTTTTGTTAAGTATAGACATTTCATGAAAATGTCGAACTGCAGATGTCATTGTCTGGGAAAAGGAAAACTATAGCTATGTTCCTTAGCTGAGGTATTCTGATAATATTTTGTTAATTTTAAAAATAATTACTAATGTTAAATATAAATTTTATATGGGTGGAGGGAAAGAACAGATGGAGAGCAAAGTTTTACAGCTCATACTGAGCCAAAAGCCTTGCTTGCCTTTTGAGTGATTTTGGCTATCAGGGATCAAAAACCTGCAGTAAGAATTTTTGGAGGGCAGGGAAAGGGGATACAATTTTCAGTGGGTAGAAGAAAGCATCCTTTGTCAAGGCTACAACACTGGAAACCTCAGCAGAAAGGGAGAAATTCTGGCCGTACTTGGTAATCAGCAACTGGAAACCATGAGGTTCCCCTAAGGGAACAGGGGTGGAACATGCTCAGCATCAGATCTCTTTACCAAAGACATTTTCTCTAACTGGGTCGCTCTTCTGACTGGCTTTCAGCTATATACACCACTGGGGAAAAGCAGGGACTTTCAGCATATGAAAGCCTTTCATGTTAACATGTAAAAGTAAAAGTAATGAAGCAAACCAAAAGCCACCAATGTAAGTGTCACCTCAAATCTGAGAGTGCATTCATTAACTCCACTGCAACAAAATGCTCTGCTGTGTCCTATATTTCCTCTTGCTTTGTACGCATGACAGCAAATGCTCTCATCACAATTGTTTGTAGAGAGCTATTAATTAACAAATCACAGTTGCTGTCTTGACAGTCAGCAGAACACAAAGCTCTTCTTGCAGTGGGTAAGCCACAACAAAAGTTGTGCATTCATCACGTTTCCATCACCAGGAGTTTGCCTGTACACCCCTGGTGCAGCACACAGCCGATGTCCCCACAGCTGTGCCACCAGAGTTGTGTTAACATATTTCACAGCTGTACTGGCTTAGTGGTCCCAGGAGCAAGTTTTTAGGTGTTTTATGCCCCTTGCCAGGGTTGACCATGATGAAGCACAAGGTGCTGGTGGGCTGCAGCCCAGCCTCTGGGGTCTGGTGGGCAACCCCTGTGGGTCTGGGTCACTCACCAAAGGAGACAGCCGTGCCTTCGCAAGGAGCCTTTCATGAGGAAACTCTAAAAGCTGTGACTTGATAATATTTCTTATTTAATTATAAAAGCTTCCAGTATTCTGTGTGGTATTTAAAACACACAGATAAGTCTTCTATACATAAAAGCATTTTCTACTGTAACTACTCTACCAGGCAAGATATAATAGCAGTCTACTTACATATGTCACTCTGTAGTGCTCACACTGAAACTTTACGGCTTTTTTTACATTTTGCACTTACATAAATACACCCACATGGTACAGGTAGATTTCTGAATGAACAAGTGTTTCTTTTCCATAAGAAGAAATCTTTTGGAACAAATTAATGAAAATACATAATGGTTTAAATGTATTTTGTGTGTTATTTGATGGTTTAAAAGCTCTTCTGAAAAGTTTTAAATATGATAATGTGCACCCATAGAATACTGTATGCACTTAATCTGGAGTGGAGGAAATAAATGTCTGACATAAAGATTTAAATCTTTATTTTTCTTCCTTGACATGGTGGCTGGTGACACATAAATGTACTTTTTTTTTCTTTCCCTTTGACAGAGTAATAAAAATCTCATTATCTCTGAATAGGCAGCAATTTCGTTATCTAATCTTTTTACCAAAAGGTTAGTTAATTAATCAGAAACAAATCCTGATTATTATTTCAATAGAATTAGAAAGACAAATCACCAGAGTACGGCTAAATAGGGCAGGCCTGTGGTTTAACCTGCTTCATTTACATCCAAGTACAATGATTGTCAGAAGCTCGCAGTGAGCAAACAGCCCTGAGAACATAAGCCAGCAGATGGTTTTCTCTTGTCGCTAGCCTTTCCTCTCCTCTAATGCCTCTGATCCCATTACCTCACTGAATCTGTTACCAGGGTAACTGTTAAATTGCTGTGAAAGGCATGGTAATAAAGTAACCTGTCACACTGGCAATAAAAGCAGCAGAATTTTCCTGTTCACTGAACTTTTCAGCTCATCAATACTCACTTTATGGAGAAATTCAGCACTACGCACAGGTCAGCTGCAGGAATTGTTTGTGAGGTTTTTGAAAAGCAAACCAAAGTTCATGTAAACATGGGAAAGTTATAATTAAAAACTGGATTCAGAAATGCACACAGAGCTAATGCTTTGTATTTGCTGTAGAAGGTTAGTAGGAGATTAGAGATATTCGGGTCCCATCTTTTTTCAAAGTATGTTCTATAAATAACCTTTACTGCCAGTAGGAAGGCAATTAATTTAAAACCATTTTGATAGTGTTTAAAACCACAGCCTCCATTGCATCAGGTTGCTTACTCTTAGCAGCTGTACTCTGACCTACTTGTTAAAGTGAATTTTTTATCACAGAATAATCTAATGCCAGAAGGATTAATTTAGAGTTGTTTTCCAGTATTTGTCTACATTACATTATTTTACAGGCTTTGAAGCAAGCTTGATATCTTTAACAGGTTTTTTGACAGTATATGTCTGCTTCCATTAACAAAACCTTATTGAATGTAATCCTAGAGAGAAAAATTCATATGGTCACTGCACCAATCCCAGTTGAAAATGCTTCTCCCAGTTTTCTAATGTAACATATCCGGCTGCAACTTTAATCAAAAAAGAATAGAGCAAGATTTCTTTTTTTTTTTTCTTTCCCTAGCAACAAATGGCAAGAGGTTTTTCCATAGGGCACTTGCACTCTTTGCCACTGATCAGAGCTACATTTGAAAATGTCATATGGAAAAACCCTCCTTCAATTAGGCTCACAAGAAACTGTAATGAATGAAAAAGAGAGTGCATATCTAATCCTTGTTATTAGCCTTTTGCAGACTCCACGCTTTCAGCTTCATTTGGTAATGCCATTAATTATACAGCACTAACCTTGGGATATATTGGAGTTTGCTTCTTGAGATAAGTTCTCTCTCAGTATCGGGGGGGGGGGGGGGGTTTGTGTGGTTTTTTTTTGGTTTGGTTTGGTTTGGTTTTTGTTTGTTTGTTTGTTTGTTTTTTGGTTTGGTTTGGTTTGGTTTTTTTGTTATTATTATTTTCTTTTAAACTTGCAGATGCTTACAGCTTGTTATGAAAAGTTGAAAGCATTTCTTTTATTGGCAGCAAGCAGAAAACCTGCAGTACACGTTCCAGCTGCAGACAGCAGAAGTGTCTCTAAGTAGTGGCAGACATTATATGGTCCTGTGAGGATGGATTTAAAGAAAAGCTTCTGGCAAATGAATCTTCGCAGAGATTACATTCAACCTGTAGACAGCCGCCTCCAGAACAAAGGTCTTTGTCAGTCTGCTGCTGATAGACCTGGGCTGACTTTACGCTCCTGAATAAAGTCACATTTGTGGCTTCAGCAAAAATTCTGAGAACTCTGGGAGTTGTCTGGGAAGGAAAGGACACAGTGATGGTTTAGGTACAATGTCAAGTGTGAGTTACTTGCACGGGCCAAGGTTCTTCCAAATTCTAGGAATCTTCAGAGGAAGTTTATATGAAGAGGAACAAGCCAACTGAGCACGAAACTGCAAATTCAAAGCCTTCAGCAGAGAAACACTTATTAGTTCACACAAAATAAAATCATTTATGCTGATCTATAAGCTGGAATTTAACTGAACTATTTCTGAGATTTTGGCAACTAAACCTCTCTGTAATCTGGTCTGTATAGCACAGTTATAAATCTGCAAATATGTCCACAAGTAAGCCAAAATCCTTGCCCTTTCCAAGTGACAAGTAGAGGAATCACTTTTCTCATGAGATCATTTTGCAGGTGTCAGAAGTCCCAGTAAGATTCCCCATGCAGAATCTTCATTCTGTGTTCTTTATTTTTAAATATGTCAGGAAGGGTCATATGATCATAGTTTCAATGAAAAAAACCCGAGTTTTTAATAGATGTCATTGTTTTAATTAAAAATTTTCTTTCACTTGTGTGCATACTGGATTCACGATTACACTTTGGCAGAATGCAAACATAAATGAGATGTCAACACGGATAAATTCCTTCCTTTGAAAATGTGTATGAATATTCATGAGCAACATTTGTTAGCTCATTTTCCCAGCTCTGGTTCAAATGCACAGAGCAGGGTTTCTGTGCTCTTCATCAGCCTGTATGGAAATCCTTTTCGCTGTACAGATTCTGTTGGTGTAAAGAGGCTCTATCTTTGGATGGAAGCTTTCTACTCCAATTTGATTTCATCATCCCTTTGGCTGCAATTACATATTCAAAAACAATCAAGATTTCACACTGAGCTAAATGACAGCTGGCGCCATTTATATTGCCACACCTTGGGTTTGCCTCGCTGAAAACTTAAAACTGCAGCATCAGAAATTAAAAATGGTGTCAGAAGAGAATTAGAACTGCTGTCTTTGAAAGAGAAGAAGAGTAATTGTGTCTCTCCTTCCACCAGATGCTGTGTCCTTATTATTGTCCTCCTCAATAGCATGTTGTGACTAGACTCGCTGTACAGTGTATAGCCCTTTTCTCCTTGGATTAAATTTAGCTTTGTGCACTGGAGCATCACGCAGCCTCAGCACCACACAAACCTCTTGCTTTCAGCCCTCGTCTGCTGCACAGTTCTTGCACAGGCTTTGCACAGGTGTGGACTGCATCTTCCAGCTTTAGTTCCAAAGATAAGTGGCAGAAAAAATACCATAGACAGGTACACCATGCTTAGTTTCTGAGTACCATGGTCAGCCATAAAATCTGACGGGTTTAATTCGCAAAAATAGCCAGCCTTTTCCCACTTCTGGTGAGGTCCAGACACATGACCAACATATTTGTATCCCTCCCCGCTTTGTGACAAATTAAGGCCTCAGATGCATTAGAATCAAATTTTTCACCCCATCTTCTCCAATTTTTTTTAAGTCTCTCTTGTCTTTTTTTCCCCCTGTTTGGAACAGCAATATTTTCCATGCTCCATTTCTTTTTCTGAACATTTCTCACTGTCTGTCATAGCTGCCAGTATTGAAGTTCAAGGGAGAAAAAGAGCATAGAAACAAATTTAAAACATATTGAACTACTCTTTCATGAGTAGTTCAATGAATACTTTACAGTGGGCCTAACTTGAGAAACAGATTCTCAGAGAAAAAAGTCCTAACACTGCTGCATATTTCAATAGAGTTTTATTGATTTGCATCAGTCGAGTGACCAAACTGCAGCTATTTATCTTGATGGAGTGAAAGAATTGGGAAGGACATCTGTCTCTCAGGGTTACCATATGGTTTGTTTGATCTTACCTGTATGTATGATTGTTCCTGCTAGCTTATATTTAATGCATCTCTTATCCCATGACAGTGGAATACTGTAAAACTGCCTCTTCCTTTGTTTTCTCTTTTAACATTTTGCACAGTGTTCCATGTACTCTCCTTTTTCCATGTACAAATTAAAAATTTACAGCTCTTATATCGAACATGGACAATTATGTATGAACATCAATCCTATCATTTACCCTGAAATAAAGGTTTATGATGCAAGCAGATTTTTGTAGTACTTCACACTGCCAGGGACCAGAGTGAGGATGAGAGGGGGGACAGCAAAACCCATATCAACCCTCAATTTTTGATGTGGCTGCTATTTTGTGCTGTGACTTCAGGCTCCCTGAAGAAACAAGATGCATCAAGCGGTGCCTGAAACACGTTTTCTTCAAACATTGGGAATGATTATTTCAGCAAGTTTTAGCTTTCAGCAGCAACATATGTAGCAGCAGCTGTGCAGTAGTGCTTTGAGGCCATGGGTACTTTGGAACCCATAAGAAAACTGTGACTTGCATGTAAAGAGCAGGAAAATTATTTTTTCCTCATTCAAAATTGTGCTGAGACTTCAGAAGCTTAAAGGACTAAAAAAGCAGCTTAATTCACCAACTTGGATCCAATGATTTCCCCTCCAAGAATTTATTAGATTCATTATATATATATATATTTTATATATATATATATATATATATATATATATATATATATATATGAAAAAGAATTGAGCAATAACAATCTTCCACTATTTTCGCTAACTGGTTTGTATCAAAATTTCACACCAAACAAAAATGTCTTTGATCCCCAGCTAACCTCTTTTCCTCTCCAGCTCTTTCATTCATGACTTTTTCTATTATTTTTCTTTCTATATGCTACCAACAGAAAATCCACGGTCACAGCCTGAAAATCAAAGATGAAGTTTAATCTTCATATTGTGCTGCTTATGCTCATAAACCACTCAAGCGCCAATCCTGCTCTCTGTGACAGTGACAGAATCCTTGATTCAATTATAGGTTACAGTCAATGGGGAACACGCTTTAATCTGTGTACAAACAAAGGGATAAAACAGAAACGTGTACCTTCCCAAGGATGATACTTTATTACAGCAAGACATCAGTCAGTGTTGCAATAATACAGGCTGGGTTTGGAAAATGGATGAGATTAAATTGTCTGCTGGGCTATGGCTGCCTCTCATGTACAGACTGGCATGTGTACTGTTCTGCTTCTCTCTCATTTGTCTGGCTCACAAAGACTCTCATCCACTACATGTTGTGTGATAGCACAAATTTCATGGGATGAAGGATTCCCAGAATTATTCAGGATCAGACCATTATTCTAAACATGACAGAATTTTTAAAATACTATTTGGATATGAGAAATTATTCCAGGGCATGATTCCATTGAAATAATCAACATTTTTTGCTCTAGCATTAGTATGCTCACATATCAGGGTGTCTGGAATCCGGTTCCACATTTACCAGTGCCTTGTTTAACACTCAGTGTTGAGTGCTTCTTCCAAGGTAAATTTAAAGGAAAGGTAACTTTGCAGTGAGCTGGCTGGGCTGTAGTGATGACAGCCTTCTACTACATAAAAGTAAAATTCCTTTATGAGTATTGCTGACATTCCCCAAGCTCCATTATTGTTATTCCAGTTTCAGAAAACGCTTTAACACATGTTTTATTTCAAGACACGTGTTTCAAATATCATAGGATTTTGGCATTTGCTTAAGTACGTTCACAATTTGATTAGTTAAACAGTGAGGGAGCAACAGCCATGGAGGGAAAGAGTAATTTTGGAACTAACAGCCCTTCTATGTATAAATTCTTAATTTTTAGCCCACCCATCTCACTCTCTCTTTTTTCCTACTTTCCACTCCTTCAGTTGTGGTAGTCGTAATGCTGTGACAACATTTGGATGATGGCAAGCACAGGAACAGACGTATGCAGAGGACTCTCTGTCGTGCTTGCTTCAGCCAGTGTCTGCTTCTGCTCCCTCCATTACCAAGTGCAGCACAGTGGCCTGTTAAAAATGGATTTTTTTCTCTAAAAAGAGCTTGTCTCATTCTTTTTTTGCACCAGAAAACGTATATTTGTGTTGTTGAGACTTCTTCTTTTAAAAAAATAAGCATTTCATCATATCAAATGATGCTTAATAACTTGACATTACTGTGTGGCACAATGAAAGAGTAGAATAACCTCTTTTGGGAAGGAGGGTGAAAAGTCTTGTCATGATGTGAGAGCAAACAGCAGCTCATTCAGTGCTCACATCACCGATAAACCATCAGTAACCCATCTTTCAACTACTGTAATAATTTTAACACCTCCATAAAAAAAGTGTTATTTGATATCTGATGTGATTAAGCTTCTTAGCTTGTACTTTATTAAATCTCCGTGTCTCCTATAGCAGTTATATATTAAAAAAAAGTAAATTGTTACATATTGATTTAAAATATACACGAATGACTTAGCAGAGAAAGTCTGAGAAAGAAATAGGGAATGTCCTCTGAGTAATAATGTTTTATTCAGCAAAAAGGACCTTTCAGAGGCTGCACTTCCCAAGAAGATCCTGAACGTCTCTCAAGTTACAGACATTTCCCACACTAGGGGAAGGCTGTACAAAAAGGTATGCGAAAAAACAAATCATTTACTTCCCACTGGTGCAGTTAGAGAAAGTTGAGAGGGCTTCCTCTACAGCAGGTGCCAGTTAAAAGCCAGCATTTGTCAACAGGTACCACACACACTGTTGTTTCCTGCAAAGCCCTGGTGCTTCAGAAGCTGCTCAGTAAAAGGTCCTGCTATCCCCGTCCTGCACTGCTCCCGAGCTGGAGCTGAGCTGTCATTTTTTATTTTTTATTTTTTTCCCCCCAAACTTCACAGTGGATTTTATAATGAGATGGTTTTGAAAGCATGAGAGGTCACCAAGCATCTTTGGGTGCGTAACATAAAAGTGAAACTCATTTAATCTGCTCTTTCTGTTCACATTTTTCTGTGACATCAAGAGACTCACAAAGATGGCATGAATCTGGTGGATGTAAGCCAGGCTATGTCTGACTTAAAGTAACTCATTTTACAATAGCATCCATTTGCCAGATATATTCTCTTCTTAAGATAAAGATGTAATTCACTTTATAAGCTAAAGTTCACATATAAACTAAAATTCATTTTGTCATATGAGCTAAAATTTTACACTAAAATTCACTTAAAAATTGCATTTAAACAAGTCTTATTATATATGTAAAGACAAGCTTTTGACATCAGATTTAGTGTTATTCTTGCATTAGTGTTATCCTTGTCTGTTCATCATATGTTCTGAATGTTTCTATGGTCCATAGGAAAATAAATAATACTGGTTTGTTAATAAAGAGTATCTTCCATGCTAAGGGGCTTAATTGAAGCTATATAGATGAGCTGAATTTTAGCCTTTCATTCTTTCACCACACTGTGAATGTAGCATGATACAGTCTATTGTCATATTAACATTCAAAATGTGATTAGTTGTTAATCTGAATAGTTTCATTGAAATCAATGGGGCTAACTCACACAAGTAAGGTCTTACAAGCTGCAATATATTTATATTCATACTGAGACCATGACTTCCTTGTTCATTGCTTTTAAACTTGCATTATTAATCTGCTGATATCATCACTCCATTCCACTGAGGAACATCCAAAGCAAGAGTATGAATCAGTCTCTATAATTTTTGGAAACTCACAGCATTTTAATGAAAATAGTAAAAGTCATCTGAAATAAAAACAATTATCTGAGACGCAAACTCATTGTTTCATCTGTAAGTAATTATTTTTCTGGCAGTAGGGAAAATTAAAATTAAAATATTTCTGGCTCTTAATACCACAGATTTCAGTGTACTCCTACTTGCCTTACTGCATGGAACACCTCCACACATTTCAGAAGCCAAATGCACACAAGAAAGCAGTGCTTACACAGGACTGAAGGTATAGGAGCTCATGAGTAACCAGCATAGGTTTTCTTTCTGCACAGATTGCCTTGTTCATTCACACTTGGCAGCCTTTGACAGCCAGTTGTCAGGGGAAAGGAGCAGGATTGTGTTCTAAAAGCTCAGCTTTCCCTGATTCATCCAAAATGCTGCCTGAAGTACAGCTATGCCCCATGGATCTATGTTCCAAGGATACATTACACACATAAAACGTGTGCTGACATGTTTTTTCTGTGCCATGTATGTATTTCCTCTGTATAAGAGCACATACCATCATGAAGGTTTGAGTCACAATCATCAGATGGATGCTGTCATCAGCCCCTTATGTCAATTTATATGAATACAATACAGCAAAACACAGCCAACAGAGAATTCCCCTGTGTAATCAAAGGCAGTGTGGCAGGCTGTGTGCTGCCACCTCTGAGACCATTAACAGTAAAAGTGGAAATACAGCCATCATATTGCCCAATTAATCTAAGCACCATCTTTTGAAAACTTATTCTGTAGCACTCTTTGTTTTCTTAAAGGAAAAAGAAAATTTCCATAATTGTCTCCTTCTGAACAATTTCAGTTCTGACAGTCACTGGACAGAGTAGCAGCAAAATGATGGGAAAAAAATTTGTCTTATATTTGTGTGGTCCGCTTCTCCTGGTTAAATATACCTTTGTCTCCTTTCCTGGGGAGAGGAAAAAAAAAAAGGAGAAAATTAGATGAGAGAAACAGCTGACATTAAAAAAATAATACAAGAGATACAGGACTAGTGCTACCCAGTTTCCTTTTCAGGTAAGATTATGAAAAATGGGATTGATTAGGTGAATATACATGCAGATATTTTATTTTTGTCTTGCACTTTCAGTACTATAATAATATTTTGACTTTATTATTATATTTTTCTGACATTATTGTTATTATTAAAATTTGTTTAAAAAAACCAAAAAACAAACAAACAAACAAAACCTCTGTACAATTCCGCACCAGAAATAAACTAAATACCTATTTCTATGTTTCTTCAATGTATTAGGCCAACTTTTTAGGATATAAGACTAGGAAAAATGGAGGCTAGATTAAAAATAATCACTCTAAAAATCACCAGAAAAAACCTCCCGATGTGTAGGCAAGCAGGAGAGGGAATTTAGGACCAGGAGATTTTATAGATGCTTTTAAGCTTTATTCAAAATGGTCACTCTGGCAGCATGTCTGAATAAATGACACATTTTTGCTATTTTTTGACAAATAATTAAAAGTTAATCCCATGGTACCTGAATCTGATCTCTTTGAAAAGTTCCAAGAGCAAAGCTACTGTTGAGCAGACCTGTGTCTCCCTCCACATCTTCCTGCCCTGGGAAAATAACAATAATAAAGAAACACTTCTCATACCAGCAATACAGCAATCATGCTGGGTCGTGAAACTAATTATGTTTTGCAATGGTGGAAATTCTCCATTTCTGTGTGAAGGGGCACTGCTGCATGATAGATGAATGTTGGAAAGGCAGTACATTGTGCTCTTTCATCTCTGTCACTGCATATTTATTCTGACTGCTGCTAAATTATTCATTTTCTTTAAGCAATCAATATTAATAATCTGATTTGCTCCTTGGCATTTTTAGTCACACTTCTGTTTAACTGACTGTAAATAAAGGTCACTTGGAGGCTTCCTGCTGCTGTTCTGAAGGTCCTTGCCTAATTAATTCCCAACACTTTTTTTCCCTGTGACTCTGATTAGCAGTTGCAATCAAGTTCAGCAATTAGCTGCCTCCTTGCACAGTGATTTGCTAACTCTACCTCCCTGCATAGGGCTACATTTGGTCTCTACTATACAAAGGCAAATGGAGGAATTTAAATGCATTTGTTTGTGTTCCATGACCATGCAGAACAGATCAGATTTGTCACTGCTTGCACATAACCTTTGCCCATCTACATCATACCTCCTAATCATCCATGATGCCCCCAAAAGACATCATAAACATAATGAACAGCCTCACCAACAACCCACTTGTGATATGCCTAATCTCAGACTCGTGAATCAGCAAACAGCTACAGTACATCAAATCATTCTTGGTTATTTAATAACTCCTGTGGTTTAGCTTACATAAAATTACTTTGTAAAAAAGGAGTTGTTTCTTATTTAATTATTTACCTCAGTCTACTTGGGGACCATGGACAAGCCCCTTTGGATGCCTGCTTCTAGTTCACAAGAAGACACAGATCCTGTGTTTAAGCTTGAGAAATAATAACCTCAGTGAACTCTTTTCATCCTTTCATTCAGAATCGTGGCAAAGTTGCTGAAAACTTCAGTTCTAATTTAATTAATAAGTTAGACTCTAGCAAGAAGGGATGTTTAATTAGTAGTTAAAAGTGCCAAGAGGACAATCTCCTCCAGGAAACTCCTCTTCAGCAATTATGTCTTTGAAAAGCAAGAAGTCAATGAGTTACAATAAACATTACATATATGTCATAAGAATTCTTCATAGGCTTTTCAGTGTTCTCCTTTCTTAGTACTGCATCTTGCAGTAGTGTCTTCCAAGCAATAGTGTTTAATGAAGACTTTCTGCAAAGAAAGTACTTTTTTTTTTCAAGTTGTTTTATAAGTTTATTGATTTAAATTATTTTTATTCTGACTCTATATGGATGTTAATTCAGACAGAATTGTTTCCATTGTCTGAGCAGAAAACTAAGATGTATGCACAAGAGAAATCCTATAGCTGAAGTTTGTTTTGATACATTAATACATCCAATAAATCTACAGAAAGATTTTTAAAAGGTGATAGAACTGTACCTCTGAGAAAGAGTGGCATATCAATCCACAATGTTTTTGTTAGTATTATTTTATTCATTCCTGTCCTTGACAAGTAAGCCAAATGTAGGACTGAATAACACCACCAGAATGAAATGAATATTTCTGAACACATCTTTAAGACATAGCCAGACTGTAAGGAAGAAAATTATAGGTCTAAATTCTCACATATGGGTAAAGAATTTAAATTTTCACCTACTTTTCACAACTCACTACAAAAATGTCAACATATTTCATTTTGGTCTTGGAGTTCTTAGAGCTTAGGGGAGTTTTGTGTTGGTGGGTTTAAGTGTCCTGAAAAAGAAATTGATCAGAACTTAAACTGGTTACTCTTTACTTACAATTTACTAAATATATAAAAGCAGTTATTTAAATGACAGTCCATTTCTGCTGCTAACACCCACAGAGCCTCTCTTCTGACAGCAGCAAGCCAAAGCACGCATGCCTTGAACAAGCAAATTTTCCTTCTCCTTTCTGTTCTGGCAAGTGTGTTCACTTAATCTCACAGGGGATCTGTCAGCTTTCCCCAGCTCCTAAAGCAATTCTTTAGCACTTATTGAAAAGTGCTGTAAGCGAAAGGCGGCAGAGCTGACTGGTGTTTGCACGCAGAGACAGGCAACCAGAGCACTGAGTCACTCTGCCTCTCCAGTGTGAACTGCACAAGAGCAGGGCTAGAAGCAACAGTAAAATCACTCTTGGACTTACCACTTAATGAAAATAAATACACAAAATATGCCGGGTTTTGGCATGATGATATTGCTGTGATTCATTACATAAAACATACGGTGCTTTGAAATACAGGCATGTACACACAGCGGAGCACTTGTATGGCTGTAAAACTCACACGCTCAAAACAGATCAGTCATTTCTAGGGTGGCAACTTTCCATGTTTGGGCTCATCCCAAAAGTGAGCACTTAGAACAGTTAAAAAAAATTCTCTTCAGTTATTTGAGATTTATGGCAATGAAAACTATTAGTTTGTTTGAATAAAAATCCAAGCCAAACCCAACACAAAACAAAAACCAGAAAACCCACCCACCCAACCAACCAGCCAACCAAATAAAAAACCATAACAAAACAAAACAAACTCCAAAACTTCTTCTAGGGAAATAAATCACAGAATTTAATGAAGTGTCTTTGCCTGAGAAAATATAAGAGGAACCAAAGCTATGGTCACAGAGCTGCAACTGTGCAAATGTTTGTTGGACCCTCTGTGAGTTTTTGTTCAGTCAGAAATGCATGTGGTGTAGGTGTCTTTCCTTCACCGCTTTTCCCTGCAGTCACTCCAAAGTTACATGAGCAGAGAACATCACAACTAGGCCTTGCTTGTTTAGTGTCTGTTGCATGAAATAACATATTACTGTTTTCTCTATAGGACATAAAGTATCCATCAGATTTGGAACAAAGCACTCACATTAGAGAAACATGCTGTCTCTGTAACCTTGGAAAACAGATTTAGCTCATCACATTTGTGTAATAGTGTTTATAATTATTCATTGGGGAGGTATTATTTATGAAAGCTTTCCTGGATGTAATGCTTTGCAAACATGTAAAGGATTAAATAGGTATTTGTTGCCTTGTGCTTGGAAGAACAAAGCAAGCTGTATGGGAAGAACAGTTTTCCTTCTGTCCTAGGTTTTGCTTCCTTCCTCTGAGCCCAGTGTGCACAGCATTGTCTGAGGCTGAGGAAGCAGAGGAAAAGCTGAAGTGATGGGTGGTCTGAAGGACACTGTCTACACCATATCCTTTCTTCATAAATGTAGCAGTTATTTAGAGGATGGCTCACTGATGTGACATTTTTGGGAGTTCCCACAGAAACATGAATTAACCCTTAGGTTTATTCTCTCTTTGCCTCAAGGAAAACTTCAGACTGTTTATTGTGAATTTTTCCACAACATATTCCACAACAGAACTTTAAACCTTTTCCCTAATATCATATGAAATTTATGGAACAGGTGGTGCAAGAGTAGCAATTACCTGCATCTGGTAAAAATTTGTCCTCTCTGTTAAATTTTCAAGGCAGTTGATTTTTGCCCTCTATTTGAAGTAGTGGCAGTTCTGCAATACTTTGTGTATTAGATAGGTTTGGGAAGAAAAACCTTAAATTATTGTATTTGATGAGATGCTGTCTCCCAACATATCAGCTGAATGTAATGATGATGAACAGTAATGACCACTGTTTAACCAAAACAGTATTACTATAAATCTATCTGGCAATAAATAGGCTTATGCTGGTTGATGTGGCACTTTTAAAGTGTCTGATATTTTTAAAAATAATTTACAAAGTGGAGATGAAAGAGGATTTTTGTTTTTGTTTAAAAGGTTCTTGATTGTTTTGTTCTGGCAGTGTTGAACAAGAGCAACTGAGTTCATGGACTGCCCTGACACCCTCCTTGAAAATTAAACCAATGACATTATTTGCTAATTGAAAAGAGTCAAAGTCCAAATGTATCTTATGTATCCCTTACAGGTTGCTCCTTCTCTTGTATATCTTTTTTCCTGAAAGAATAGAAAAACTTCAAGAACTTAAATGCCAAAAAATCTGTGTTCATGTAGTATTAAATTTACACAGTGAACTACTCAAATGTCAAAAAATGCCAAAGCTAAGGACAAATCCACAACTGTAAGACCGTTGTCTTCTGTGCGTGTGTTATAATACTCTTCAGTAACACTATCATGTAGAACAATGTAAGTTATATAGGAAAATAGAATATCAATGTTCTTCCTGCCCTGAAGTATGAATAATATTTGCATGAGTCAAGGAAAACAAAACTTTGTTTCTAATGAAAAAAAAAAAAAAAGAAAAAAAGAAAAAAAAGAAAGAAAAAAAAAATTAAATAAATAAATAAATAAAAAACAACAACCACCCAAAAAACACAAAAAAAACCAAGGAGGAGGAGAGGAGGAGGCTTGGCCTCTCAGGGCCCTGAGAGAACACAGAGGGTTGTGGCCTAATATTTTTGTTTCTACTGTTTTTAGGATGGAGTAATGGTAGCTGTGTGCAAAGTTGGTAATTTTTTGCATCCTTGTCCTTTCTGTACAAGAAATAAGAGCATACATTAATGCATTATCTGCAATTCCTATGTCTTATGTTGGAGAAGTAGTCTGAACTGCACTGGATATCTGAAAACTTACAAATTTGAGGATCACAAAGGAATGCCCCTTTCTGAAGGGGAGTCCAGTAAAGATACCTAATGGGTTCCTCTCTCTTCCTGCAAAATCCTGAAAGCTTAACAAAATTTCAATGAGGAACAATAACAGATTATTTTTTTACTTTTACAGATGGCATTGTAATCTATAGTCTTCCAGTGTGGAGGAGAAATAAGGGACATTCTACATAGTTTAAAATACTCTAAATATAGTCCACACAAAACCTTGTTTTTTCCCAACCCCACTGACATTAGCATTAGAATGAAGTGGTATGTGAGCAGGTGTTCAAAACAATGATAAGAAAATAAGCACTTTTTTATTGCTTCTGCTAATGTAAATGCAGAAAAAAAATCTTTACCCTTGTGAATCTAATTTAAATGAAATGAAAACAAATGAAGAGGGAATGGGAGAAAGTAATTTAGGAATGGCAGGAAGTAAAGGTAGCAGGTATCAGAAAAATGTGCTATGATAGTCTGTGAAAGAATCTTTTGGAACTGGTGCAGTATAACAGTGATGAAACACATACTTGTGGGCACAGTTAAACCTTTCATAGATGATCCTACAGCACCAGGGCACTCTAACATATTGTGTGAAGATTAGTGCAAATGTTATAAGAATATGGTTTCTCCCAGAGAACACAAGAAATTAGTTCTGGTTATAACAGTTCAATGACTATACTAAGATCTGTCTGGTTCATTGATTTTGGAATAAATGCAGAAAGTTCACACTCACAGAATCATAGAGTTACAGAATCCCAGAGTTACAGAATCTCAGAGTTACAGAATCCTAGAGTTACAGAAATTCTGAGTTTGGAAGGGGCCTCTGGAGGGCTAATTCTCAAGCTCAGGTGGATCACCTAGAGCTGGTTGCTCAGGATTGTTTCCAGACAGCTGTTGAATATCTCCCCCTTCCCCACTTCCCAGGGCAAATTGTGGCAGTGCTCAATCATTTTCACAGTGATTAAGTATTGATGTTCATCTGAAGTCTCCTGTGTTTTGGTTTGTGCCTTTGTCTCTGGCTCTGTCACTGAGCACAACTGGGAAGAGCCCAGCTCTGTTCTCTTGGCAGCCTCCTTTCAAGTATGTAAATACACTGATGAGATTTCCCTGAACCTTCTGGTCTCAGATTGAATATTCACAGCACTCCAAATCCCTCTTCCTAGAAAAGAGGTAGCCCTTGACTCTCTCCAGAGCTCCATGTCTCTCTTATACTGAGGCGCGCAGAACTGGACACAGCATTCAAGGTGAGACCTCACCAGGGCTGAGCAGAGGGACAGGATCACCTCCCTCAGCCTACTGGCACTTCTCTTCTGAATGTAGCCCAAAACCTTTCATTTTGGCAACAGGTCCACTCTGCTGGCCGTTTTCTGCAAAGCTGAGTGTCCCCCTACACATACTGGTTCCCAGGGTTTCTCCTCTCCAGGTGCAGGACTTTGCCCTTAGCCTTGCTGAGCTTCACCAGGTTCCTGTTGGTTTGTCCTCTCACCATGTTAAGGCTGCTTGGATGGCAGCACAGCCCTGAGGCACAGCAGCCTCCCCTCCCAGTCAGGTGTAATTTGGTTTTATTCTTTACTTGGAAACAGTTTGTCTCTCAGTTGATTTTTTAAATAGACAAAGCACAATGTGTTTTCTGCACATGAAATTTTCCGGAGCTGTGTAGCAGTGGAGATGACAAGACATACATTAATTGAAACTCTCCAGTTCTTCCTTCTCAGAGAGTATGTACATAGTCCTGCTGGAATCAAATCCTATCCAGGTTCAGGTGGTATTAGATCCTAAAGCAATTTAGTCACTCAAAAGTATACCACAGGTCTCAGAGGAGATACAATAATGCTGAGATCACATCATCAGTGACATAGGGTCAGGTGTAGACAGTTGTAGGAAATATATCTAAGTGCAAGCAACGCCCTGATATAATATTAAAGGTACAGATGAGAGATGGGAAATCTCAGCTGAAGGTCTGTTTTGCTCTTCCCATCCCGCTGCTGTCAACTCTTACTTCTCTGTGGTATGTTAAATGTGCTGGCAGCTGGGATTACCCTGCTGACCCAGTTCTCCCTTCCTAGTGTTTTCATGAAATGAGTGTTTGTCAGGCCCCAGCAAATTCCACTCTCAGGAATGCAAGGACAAAGAATAATCGCTCAAGCCTAATGGCAAAGCAAAACAAATGAAATGAACAGCTAGCAAGAGGGAGGACTCGCATGACTTTTAAACAAAATTATTAAAAATAAATGTATTCTTTAGAAGTGAATCAAGGAGAAGCAGTCATGATCCAGTGTGGAAGAAAAGACATTTGAGTTGAATGCTCTATATGACACTAGATACTATTTGCACATATGACAGAAACATCATAAGGAATACTAGAATGAGAACATAAGAATGCTCTGAGTAAAATAGCCAGGACATATTTAAAATTAAACATTAATATTGATAATGTTGCTATATATTCGTGATTTTTGGTGATAACTTCACAGATCCAGGAACTGCACATGGCACAATACATTGTTTCTCCTGCTCAGTCTCAATTACTTCTTTCTGTTTATCAATATTCAAATAGGTCCAATTTCAGTGACAGAGTCTAAGAAGGAAATATCAACTTGAAGAGCATGGACAAAAATTGCATCGCTACAAAAGCAGATAATCTGTAAAGATAAATTAACCCCAAAAGACTTCCCACTTTATCCTCAGTAGTGAGAATTAAGTTGTTCTCTTAATGCAGTATTTAATCCATTATTTGTGTGGTAATTTTACAAAAGTTCATAAAAATCTCTTCCCTTTCAACCTCTTACAAAGGTATCCCACTTAGACATAAATGGCTATCTCTATATCTTTGATACATGATTTCTGAAGAGAAATTAATATACACGATTTTGAAATCATTTCTTCAAAGATGCTTAGGTTACTTTTGTTTAAAGCTTTTTCTTGTTAGTTGACAAATATTTTTCATTCTTTTTTTGATACTTGATATTATGTTGGCTATCATGAAAATTTTCTACTTTAATTTGACCATGACAGTAGCTACAGATGAAGTTTTCCCAGTCACTGGCCACACAGAGGGTTCTGCTGGTAGAACCCTTAAGACAGTCTCGTCTCATGCTAGAGCTTGTTAGGTCCTCATCCAAAAGAATCATGGTCTTTCTAATTTTCCTGAATATTTTAAACATGATAAAGAAGGATTTTCACTTAGTTCCTACACTCAGATTCTTTGCTATTACGTCTGTAAAAGTACTTTAGCAAATTCAGTGTTTGTTTCATGAATCAAGTTTCCAACATCTGACATCTCTGAAGATAATGACTGCCAGGCATATGGGAGACCAGTGATTTTTGGCCATTAAAGCTTTTTTGGTAGCTAGTGCACTTTATAGTGAATAAGCATTTTCCTCTTTGTGGTGTAGATAGCCTAATTCTTTAGAATGTGGATTTTAGAGACAGAAATGGCAGAATACTTTTCTTTCTACTCCTGTGAAGGAAACAACATTTTAAAAGTAGATGAGGTGTGAAATTCTATTCCAGTGCTCTATATCCATTCTTGGCTTTCATCTACACAGGCAGTTTGGATTGTGTGAAAATATATAAACCCCATTGTGACAAGTGAGAACTACTGCAAGTGCTTTTTAACTTAAATATTTAAGTTAAAGCGTATGAAATCTGCTAAAGGCAATCTGTATAAAGGGGAAAAAATACTCAGGGAAGTTCAAACTTGAAAGTTTAGGGAAAAAAATTGAAAAGTGGGCATTCCAACATGTTTAATCAGCACAGTCCATGTTCCTGTTTCAGAGATAACTGTAGGAAGTAAGAAGAGAACGTCAAATTCCCCAGAAGTAATTTCTTTTTCATAATTTTGGCATTTATAAGGGTTGAAGTCTGTTATTGTATGCAAAAACCTTTTACATTCAGTTTTATCTTATTTTTACTAAGCAAATAACGGTGCTGTCTCCTTCAGGGTTCTATATGGAGGATGCTATATGTCCTCCAATCCACTTGCAGGTCCTAATTCTCATCTCTCATCCATCCCATTCCTGAATAATTTCAACCCCACGATAACAAGTCATCAGTCAACATTGCTGTCTTCATGCACCTCAGCTTTCCTGATAAATGGAAGCAGCAATTCTCCTGATCATTTCTTGGACTCTTCTCACAAAACATCTGATCCAAAGCTTGGTGAATCTTGGGAAAACCTGTAACAGCTTAATAGTCAATTAATAGTTGTAGAAGGTGCCAAAGGCTCATGCAATCTCTCTTGTTCTAATGATTCCTGTCTTTCCCTCTTCATCTGTAACCCTCCTAGTGCTCATTCCTCAACTTAAACTTATGTGCCTTCCAAATCTTCTAAGAATAAACAGCACTTCTCATTTTGTGCCTTATTTTTGTCCTGTGGTCTCAGTTCACACTTTGCTTTTCATTTTTTTTATTTCACTGACCACATCAATACTCTTAAACCTATTCCTTAATCTACTACAATGTGTAGAAAAAAGTCTCATCTTTTTCTTTCAGTCTGAGCTTTTTCCTAAGGGTGTAGCCCAAGAATGGACCTAGGACATGCCCCCCCCCAAACAGTAAGGGTTTCATTGTCTTTCTGACTATGTCTATACTATGTAATAGTTTTCTTACCAAATTTTTCACTCTCTGCTTTTAATTTACATTCTAAATTTTGCTCTTAAAATGGAGAACCCTCAATATTCACAGCTTTTCTGTGCTTTGTCTCCCTCTGTCATTTCCTAGTACTTTATCAAGCCGGTTCAGCCTCATATACCTCACTCCTTCAGGCCTGTTTCATACCCTAGCTCTCTTCCTTTTTAAATCTTTCGACAAAATATTCTGCTCTCAAATATTTCATTTGCAATAGGTTTTGCTAATAATGTAAAGACAGAAGAATTTTAAAAAGAGGGATTGCAAACCACATCAATGACTAAATCAGTTAAGTGTTTTCCTTCTCACGGTACTCTTGTCCCTTTTGTTTTCTAACTAATATAATATTCACTTTTCTAGTGCATCTGCTTACACACATTGCATATCCTCCCTTCCTCCTAAAAGTTTTATTCTTCACATATAGAGCACAGTTAAATGAACTGGAGTGTTTTTCCATTTAGTCTGTAGACTATATTGATTTCTATCTATGTTGCTTACTTTAGGAAAGAAAAAGTGAATAATCTTTGGCAGATTTTTCTTGTAAGTAAATCTCAGCTGCCCTAAACTTATAATAATTTGCACACTGATATGTTCTGTAGATTTAAAGGAGAGTGTTTTAAGATGATTAGAATTGACTCATTTTCAGGGACAATACAACTGACCTAATTTGTATGAGCAGGGGTCACAATTAAAGGATAGGTCATTTGAAGAGATTGTCCTTCTTCTCTAGTGTTCTTAGACTTCTGGAAACAGCCCATGGAGATCGGACGTAGCCTTTCAGCAGGGGCAACAAACTGGTATAGTAATCTGAGTGATGGAGCATGGAGCAGAGAAGAGCTAAAGTTCAAAGGCAAGACCAAAAAGAGCTTTCCAACACCATCTTTCAGACCGAAATTGGCTTTTCAAAGGTACAACCTAGAATGAAAATATTAAAATACTTAAAAATGTAAATATTACTTTCTACAAGAGTTCTTAGGGAGTTTTATACACACCTATATCCAAGACTATATGTAAGTCCTTTTTTAGTCTGTAAAAATATTTTTCAGATTCTACTATATTTATTATTCTCCAGAAAGGGTCATTCAGTTTCCTAGCCTTTGACTAACACATTTGCTACAGGTTTACTATTAAGAGAAATACTTCTGTACAATTATCACAGTCTCAAAATGTGCAGACCCTCTGGAATGTACAGCTGAAAGACTTCTGCACAATTTTGTTTCTGTCCTATCAAATAAAAGGATAATATTAAAAATTAGGACCTACTACTTTTCAGTGAAATAGCTTTGGTTCTCGTTTTCCTTGTGGAATTGAAATTAGCTGGATACATTTAGGGTTTTAGAATCTGGTTCTTAGTCTCCTTTTAGTTTAATATCTAGAAAGGAAAATGGATAAGATAGAGGAACAATCTGCACACAACTTTTTGATAAAATTGATCTCTTTATAAATATATAAATACACATTGATGTTTATGAAGTTAATTACAAGCACATAGCTATATTTCAAACTATTCTTTACTGTAGTGAGATTTATAGTAATCTTCTCCATTATTAGAATATTGAGAGAAATATAGGTTATTTTCACCAGTAGGTCTGTGAGTAAACAGCAATTTAACCCTGTTTCCCTAATTTATCCTCTTCTGTTGCTCAGTCTGAAGCAACTCAAAAGAAAGGTGGCCATTTAGAGAGTTTCAATGTGGGAACAAAATATTACTACACAGACTTAGCTATAGTGATATCCAGACTTTATTTTATAGCCATTATTATGGCTCAGATTATTCTGTTTAAAACCGTACAACTGACAGACCTTCTGTCTGTCCAACAGGCTAGACAGGGCTTGTGTAAGGAAAAAAAAAAAAGGCAAGCCATTAACCTAGAAAAAAGGAGCTCTCTTCTTTAGCTGTTCCCTTTATGGGATCTCATAGCAAATTCTCTTGCATAAATACACCAACAGGCTACAGCACTGTTTGATGCCAGAGGAATATACAAGATGCTCAAGTTCACACAGCCTGCAAAAATGCAGGAAGCAGCCGTAATGCCAAAAGAATGGGAAACCCATCTCCCTGCTTCTGCTGCAGCACAGCTGATCCACACAGGGTGAGGTCATCCTGTTGGTGGAGGGTTAAAAAATATAATTTCTGGATTGAGTAATGTGTAGGGGGAGGAAAGTAGAGAACGTACAACTGGAACTTGACGCAGCTAGTTTGGAACAAGCGTCAGCTTCTGTAAACAGCTCCATGCTATTGTTTTAACCAAATCAAGTGTGGATCAGGGTAGAAGCGTAGGTATGATTTAAGATAGTAACTAAGGAATAGGATAATCAGTATCTAGGGGTGGGGGTTAGTTAACATGTGTATAATTTAAACTATAAAAGTCACGAATTGACTCTGTATCCTTTGGACATCAGATTTGGGTGTATTATCACCCCTGTGTCCCGCGCGCTGGAATAAAGAACCGCATATGATCGCCTTCGTGTGGTTATATGTTTTCCTACGCTAACATTTTTGGCGACCCAGGACGGAACCTTGTGGGCGCAGCCAGGACCCCGCGACCCGATCACGCTCCAGCCGGCACCAGGTGATTTCTCGGGGAGCCCATCGGAGCCGCGACCCTCGCCGCTCACAACGAGCCCTGGTGAGAGGTAAGGTTCTTTATTCTCTGGTCTGGGGGCCTGCCATTAAGACGCAGCGAAAGCTACGCTTGGTTGGGCAAAAGGAATTCCTGGTGGTATTGCCTAGGCAGCCGTCCGTCAGACATCGCGAAAGCGTTGCAGGTTCGGCATCTGTGGTTTTTATGTATCTGTAATATGGAGAAACTAAAAGGGTTAAAAGAGGTTTTGGGCAGCAATAATGCCGCTATACCAAGTTCTTCTCCGTTGGGTTGTTTGTTGGCACATTGGAAAGAGGGGAACTTCGGTCAGGAATTACGAAAAGATAAGTTGATTGAATATTGTAATGTTCACTGGCCAAAATACGCTTTGCCTGAAAATCAGAGGTGGCCGAAAAACGGGTCTTTTGATGTGAAGGTTATTATGCAACTTAGATCGCTTTGTACACAAGATGGAAGGGTAGAACAATTACCATATATTGACTTATTTCTGTGCTTGCTTGAGAAACCGGTTTTGTGGCTTGACAAAATGAAAGCAATGAAGCTTGAGAATAATAAGTGTCTGGCTTGCGTCCAAAATAAGCATTGTATGGAACATGCAGTTTTAAGTGAAATTTTAGGGGAAAAAAGAGATGAACTGGAATCGGAATTATTGGTATCTCCCATGGCTCCCGGAACCACCACGGCCCCCTCAACACCAAGTTCTATCCCGCTCACCCTGACCCCACCTGATTCTCTTACACCCCCCTCGCTCGCGCCAGCACAATATGTTTCACCCCCACCTTTGTCTGCTGAAGGTAATTATCCTCCTCTGCCTGTGCCAGCCGCTCCTCCGCTTGCCCCTCCTCTGCCTGCCCAGGTGCCTGTCCCTCCTCCGCCTGCTCAGAGAACCCCCCCTTCTCCACATACACCTGCCCAAAGCTATCCTGCTCCCCCGCCCACACCCGCTGAAAGATTTATCCCCCCTCTAACACCAGCTCAAGGGTACACTCCGCTCCCACCTACACCTCCTTCACCAGCTTCTGTCCCGTCTGCCCCCCTGTATCCCCCCCTCCCAGATTCACCTGTCCAGGATGTGATTGTGAGGCGGAAGCAAAGGGGGAATGTGAAGAAGACAGATAGAATGGAAAGTAGTGACAGTGAAGCAAATGAACTAGACGCCCCAGTAGCTCACCGAACACGAGGAAAACTGGCCCTGGAGTGGCCTCAGGCAGGAAAGGGTATATTAAAATCAGGCAAACAAAAGAGAACGATTATTGCACCACTAAGGCAAGGGGTGGGAACTAATGGACGTGTCTTTGTAAAAGTACCCTTTTCACCTGCTGATTTAGTTATATGGAAACAATCAGCCGGAACGTATAGAGAAAACCCAGATAAGGTAGCTGGTGTGGTTAAGATGATAATGAAAACTCAGAACCCTGATTGGGAAGATATTCATGTCATATTAGACACTCTGATGGATGAGACAGAGAGAGATATGGTTCTTCGAGCAGCAAGAGAAAGAGCTAGAGAAGACATACGAAATGGTTTGGTGACAGGGACACTGGATTATAATTTTCCCACTGCAGACCCAGAGTGGGATGCTAATGACCCCTCTGGAGTGGATATGTTAAGGCTAAAGAGATATCAGGAGTGGATTTCAGTTGGTGTTCAACAGGCAATACCTAAGAGTATGAACTGGTCTAAGTTGTATGAAATTCGACAGGAAAAGAAAGAATCTCCCACAGCCTTTCTAGAAAGACTTAAGGAAGCAGCTAGAAGATATATTGATCTTCAAGTAGACAGTGAGCAAGGAAGAACTCAGCTTGCCTTTATTTTTCTGGGTCAGGCACAGGAAGATATTAGGAAAAAGCTACAGAAACTGGAAGGTGAAGAGTTAAGAAACTTGGATAAACTCCTAGAGGTTGCCTGGAAAGTTTATAATAACAGGGACAGAGAAATTGTCAAGAAACAGGGGCAAAGCCTTTTGGCAGTCTTACAGAGACAGGGGCGGGGACGTGGTAGAGGTGGTCGTGGCGTTAATAGAGGTAGCTTTGGCAGAGGTTCTAGTCATGGTAGATTAGGTCTGAATCAGTGTGCATATTGTCGGATGGAGGGACACTGGAAAAGGGAGTGTCCAAACCGGTTTAGCCAGAATGGTCAGCCTCAGTTAGACAGTATGTTTAATCAAAGTAGTGAGCATCAGCTGGATAGTGTAGCCAGGGTCATGGTTTTACATGAGAGAGCCAGGATCAAGGGAGCCCATGGTGACTTTGCATTTAAAAGGAAAAGACGTAGATTTTCTCATTGACACGGGGGCCACACATTCTGTACTAAATTATCTTGAGGGGCAAATCGGGAACAAGTCAGCAGCAGTCATTGGAGCCACAGGGAAGGAGGAGGTACGGCCATTCTTGCAACCCCTAGAATTGAGCTTTGAAGATAAGATCTTGACCCATGAATTCTTATACATGCCAGACTGCCCAACTCCACTCTTAGGGCGCGATCTACTGGTAGCACTGGAGGCAGTAATTACTTTTGAGAATGGTGAACTCGTAATGAAAATTCTGGAGTCTAAGACAGGAAAGATTTTGATGATAAAAGAAAAGCCTATTTCTAATATTCCTAAAGAAGTAGAAGATGCAGTAATTCCCTCTGTCTGGGAAACAGATGTACCTGGAAAATCTAAATTGGCACAACCGGTACATGTAGAGTTAAAAGAAGGAGCAAAGGCTGTACGAATTAAACAATACCCTATAAAACCAGAAGCACGACAGGGAATAGCAAAGACCATTGATAAATTTTTAAAATATCGAATTCTAGAGGAATGTAAATCGGAATACAACACCCCAATTTTCCCAGTGAAGAAACCCAATGGTGAGTATAGACTTGTACAAGATTTAAGAGGTATAAATGAAATAACAAAAGACATTCATCCAGTGGTTGCCAATCCCTATACATTGTTAGCGTCCGTAAAAGAGATATATAAATGGTTTACTGTAATTGACTTAAAAGATGCTTTCTTCTGTATACCCCTTGACCAAGAAAGTAGGAAACTATTTGCCTTTGAGTGGGAACATCCAGAAAGTGGAAGAAAAACTCAGCTCACCTGGACTCGATTACCAATGAGGTACAAGGGGTCCCCCACTCTCTTTGGAAGTCAACTGGCAAAAGAACTGGAAATCTGGACCAGAGAAGGGCAAGTACCAAGAGACCAATATTTATTACTCCAGTATGTAGATGACATTTTGATTGCAACAGAGGAAGAAATGACCTGCATAAAGGTAACCATTGAGATCTTAAATTCATTAGGAATGGGAGGGTATAAGGTATCCAGAGAAAAAGCACAAATTGCCCAACAGACTGTGATTTACCTGGGATGTGAAATCTCACAAGGGCAGAGAAAACTGGGTACTAATCGTATTCAAGCTATCTGTGCTATTCCAGAGCCCCAGAATCTACACGAGCTGCGGATCTTCCTCGGAATGACAGGGTGGTGTCGCCTGTGGATCATGGACTATGGACTGATTGCAAAACCCTTGTACGAGGCTCAGAAGACGCAGCCGTTCACCTGGGGAAAACCACAGAAAGAGGCCTTCCAGAAGTTAAAGGAAGCACTGACAACTGCTCCTGCTTTGGGGTTACCTGATCTGTCTAAAGACTTTCAGCTGTACGTGCATGAAAGGCAGCGACTGGCACTGGGAGTCCTGACCCAACGACTGGGAAGCTGGAAAAGGCCGGTGGGTTACTTTTCCAAACAACTCGACAACGTAAGTGCCGGATGGCCTTCATGTCTGCGGGCAGTGGCAGCTACCGTGCTGCTGATACAGGAAGCCAGGAAGCTCACAATGGGAAGACACATAGATGTCTATGTGCCACACATGGTAACTACAGTCCTGGAACAAAAGGGGGGCCATTGGCTCTCTCCAAGCCGCATGATGAAGTTTCAGGTAACCCTGACTGAGCAGGATGATGTTGCACTAAAAACAACTAACCTCTTGAATCCAGCTCTATTTCTAGGTGCCACAGCTGAGGAAGGTCCATTAGAGCATGACTGTCTAGAAGTCATCGAGCACACTTATTCAGCAAGAACAGATCTGAAGGATGTCCCCCTGGAGCAACCAGAGTGGGAACTCTTTACAGATGGAAGCAGCTTCATGGAGAACGGAGCCAGATACGCGGGATATGCGGTAACTACAATTGATGTGGTAATAGAGGCAAAATCACTACCACCTAACACGTCTGCACAAAGGGCAGAACTAATCGCATTAACCAGAGCACTCGAGCTGAGTGAAGGGAAGACAGTGAATATTTGGGCTGACTCCAAATATGGCTTCGGAGTAGTGCATGTACACGGAGCTTTATAGAAAGAAAGAGGACTGCTGTCCTCCCAAGAGACAAATATTTAACATCAAGATGCAGTCCTACAATTGATAGATGCAGTACAAAAACCTGAACAAGTAGCAATCATGCACTGCAAGGCACATCAATCAGGCAACTCCAAAATTTGTGAAGGAAATCGAAAAGCAGATTGGGCAGCCCGTCAGGTAGCGCGAGAGGTGCAGAAAACAATGGCGTTGATACCATCAAGACTTAATATCTCTCAATTTAATTTGCCTCCAAAGCCAAACTATACAATCGAAGATGACAGACTAGCACAACTGCTGAAGGCACAGAAGAACGCAGAAGGGTGGTATGTAACCGCACAAGGGCAAATAGTGGTACCTCCTTTGGTAATGAGAGAAATTTTACAGGTAAAACATAATGAGTGTCACTGGGGTGCAGAGGCGTTGGTAAAGTGGTTAAGACAATACCTAATCTCAGTACGGATGCAAACAATGGCCAAGTCAGTAATGTCTAAATGTGAAATCTGTCTGAAAAACAATCCCGTAGCTAGACGACAGGCACAGTTAGGCAGAATTCGGATAGGAATAGAACCAGGAGACTATTGGCAAGTGGATTTTGCAGAACTGCCAAAAACTCGGGGATACAAATACCTGTTAGTAGGGGTTGACACGTTTTCTGGATGGCCAGAAGCCCTTCCCTGTCGCACAAACCAAGCAAAGGAAACAGTTAAGTGGTTATTACAGGAAATCATTCCCAGGTTTGGGGTGCCCCTAGGGATATCATCAGACAGAGGCCCACACTTCATAGCCACGGTGGTACAAGAGGTAAGCAAGTTATTGGGATTATCTTGGGACCTCCACACACCATGGAGACCCCAGTCAAGTGGGCAAGTAGAAAGAATGAACCAGACACTGAAGAGGCAGATCAGTAAAATATGCCAGGAAGCCAAACTGCAGTGGCCACAGGCTTTGCCGATCGCATTGCTGAGGGTTCGGATAAAGCCTAGGAGTGGGATGTCAGTTAGTCCTTATGAAATATTGTATGGGAAACCATATGAATCTCCTAACCCCAATCCAAATGTTCATGTCACAGGGAAACAAGATGTGTATAATTATGTTCTGTCCCTCGGGAAAACTCTAGCTCGGCTTCGAAGTGTTCTCGTGTGGAACCGACCACTGGCCCTGGAGAATCCAGTCCACAATATCGAACCAGGAGATGAGGTATACATCAAAACCTGGAACGAAGAACCACTAAAAGAGAAGTGGACTAGTCCCCATCAGGTACTGCTAACCACCTTTACAGCAGTCAAAGTGGCTGGAGTGGAACCCTGGATACACTACACGCGTGTGAAGAAGGTCCCTCGTGGAGTCCAGTCGTGGGCTGTAGAAACTTTTGGACCAACAAAGCTGAGGCTGAAACGTCTGTAACTGTTCAAATGGTATTGGTAACTGTGCTCATGCTCTTCCTGTGGGTAATGTTAATTTCATGGATACTAATGTCACCAGTAGGGATTGCTGTTACTTTAGGATATGGGATACAGAAGGGTCAACTAACAACTCTTCATTCTAGAATGAAGAGAGAGATACAGGCAAAAACACAAGTAATAGAAATTTCTAATGAAATTCGGGCTGAGAATGTAATGATTGGATTGGTCAGAGACTTTGCCAAAATGCATAATACCAGCAGAATAACGGCCTGTCTGCCAATACCAAAGGCAGCAGGGGACCCAGTAAGCTGGGGAATAATAACGTCAAAATTACCTGAAATAGGAAGGAACAAAACAATTAACTGTAAACAAGTACCAGAGTCAAGGGTGGTGGTCAGAGAATACTGGAAGATAACAGAGGATTCCTGTATGCAACCCATGAGAAAGTCAGAGTGCATTCTTAGTAATGGCAAATTGGGACAAATCATAGAGTGGTGGGTTAAGGACCAAGACCTTGCAAAATGGCAATGTTGGTTTCTACACTATCAAAAGATCAGGGACAAAGCTACAGAAAGTGTTGTGGTGTGGAAATGTGAAGAGGAGGATTGGAAAGGACTGGAACCTTGGGACAGTGCATGGTCTGTGAGCATCCTCCAGAAATTCCAATATATGGAAAGCACACCCTGGTGCATTAAATGGAAAGACTCTGAAAATGAGACAGATCCCACAGTGACGAATACTGATACTAGCAGTCAGAAGGAGGCAAATAAGGTAAGTTGGTGGGTATGTAAGAAAATTTATGATTGCACCTCTGACAATCTAGAAATGAAACAGTGGTCACCATTGGCAATAGCCTTACGAATTGGTTGTGCCTGCAGGAAAATTAAACACAAACAAGGCAAAATAGATTCTAAGATTATAGTAGGATGTAGCAGGAGTACAATTCGAAGTCCAGGACCATTTGTATGGGCAATGAGTGATGGCACATGGACAACACACTTGCCTATGGACGGGGAGGTAAGAGAAATCACCCTGGGCCTTCCCACTTTATGTCCAATTTGGAAGAAATCCCCATTTAACAGGAGCAGTGAAGCCTTGCAAATAAAAGCAAAGCGAGACGTCTCAGAAGACAAGAACCCAGATGACACTTGGAAGGAACCCTCTAGTGGAGTAAAGATTGGGTAGGCCCTAGAATCCTTGTTTAGTCCCATTGCAAATTATCGAAATAGAGAAATGCTATATAGACTCACAGGTCAGGTAGACAGATTAGCAAGAATCACACGAGAGGGATTTAGGGAACTCAATGTGCAATTACAGGCCACCACCAAAATGACCTTGCAAAATCGTTTGGCTTTAGATATGTTACTTTTGAAAGAACACGGAGTGTGTGGATATTTAAAGGGACAAATCGACCATTGCTGCATCCACATCCCAAATGTAACTGCAGATGTAGAACATGACATCAGTCAGTTAAAACAAATAGAGCATGAGGCACAAAAGGAACAAAAGGATTTAGCTACTAGCTGGTTGGGTAAAATCTTTGAAGGATTAGGATGGAATGTGAGTTCATGGATAAAGTCTATCCTTGAAAATCTGATAATTTTACTGATTATATTTTTAGTAATTTGGTTAGTTTACAGAATCCTGAAGAGAGAGATACAGAAAAAGGCATCTTGGAACAGGACCATAATGAAGGCATTGGCACGGAACCCAGCACCTTCAATCCGCAACAACATCCCGGACAAAGCCTATGACAACAGAGGATTTGAAGATGAACATCCAGTATGAACTCTGAAGCCTAATGGACTGTATTAAGTGAAAGCATTTACACTTAGTATATTAGAGTGAAAATACTTTCAAAGGGGGGAATGTTGGTGGAGGGTTAAAAAATATAATTTCTGGATTGAGTAATGTGTAGGGGGAGGAAAGTAGAGAACGTACAACTGGAACTTGACGCAGCTAGTTTGGAACAAGCGTCAGCTTCTGTAAACAGCTCCATGCTATTGTTTTAACCAAATCAAGTGTGGATCAGGGTAGAAGCGTAGGTATGATTTAAGATAGTAACTAAGGAATAGGATAATCAGTATCTAGGGGTGGGGGTTAGTTAACATGTGTATAATTTAAACTATAAAAGTCACGAATCGACTCTGTATCCTTTGGACATCAGATTTGGGTGTATCATCACCCCTGTGTCCCCGCGCGCTGGAATAAAGAACCGCATATGATCGCCTTCGTGTGGTTATATGTTTTCCTACGCTAACAATCCTCTCCCTCGTGAGAGCAGAGGAGACCCCAGGCTGCACAGGTGAACAAATAGAAGAAGCAGTAGTTCTAGCAAAAGGGAGGAAGGAAGGGAATTTGTGGAAAGGGAAAGATCTGAAGCCTACACAACTTACAGCGAGCTGTTGGAGCAGGCTCATGAACACTGCTGTGAATCTGTTCAAATGCCTGGTCACTTGGATGAGCATTTGGACCATTTGGATAGCTCTCAAAGCTTTTACTACTGATCTGAGCTATGTCTGTTGGGTTTTGTCCACTGCCTGTGTCTGTGCTGTGGAGAGCAAGGCTTGGCAGGCGATGAACTGACAGCAGAGCAGGCTAGCTCTGGCCTTCACATTAACACATCCTGTGCTTTGGCACCACACAGCATTCCTAGAGTGGGAGTTTTGGGAAGAGACACTTTGTGCTGCTTGCCAGATGGGACTCAGAGGGTTTTAAAAAAAGTGTGAAAAACCACATGCAAATAAACAGAGTGGTAAAAAAAATGTGAATGAGGGAATTTGTTTGGGTTGAGAAATCCATTTCTTCCTGCTCCTTCCTCTGACTTTTCTAATTAATAATCATACCTTTAATTAAAAAAATGAGGCAGAAAGATGTCTCTGAAAACATGTGCAAAAAGAGAAAATTTGAGGTTTCAGCTCAAACACTATAGATAGGAAACACAACTTGGCCACTTCACAAAAGAAACACCCCCACTCTGAATCCTACAGAGTCTATGGTTTTACTAGCGGGAATTATTTGGCAAACGAGTGTATGAAATAATATGTTTCACTTTCCAGGACTGGTAGATGGAATTAACTGGACACTAAGTTCAACTGTGATCAGGCTGGACTGGGATCCTTCCCAAGTATTTGCCTGTCAATGTATTCTTTTTCTTCCAGCACTGCAACTTAGTGCCATGAGACTAAAACAGATGTCACATGCAAGGCAGTCAAGTCTTTTGGTTCACTGAAGCATCCTAACCACTGCCCTTATGCAGCTGAACAGAACCGTGAGGCATTTCTTCAGGATTTTGGCACAGATCTTCACTCAAGAGGTATGAATGCTTTGAGGTATCAATGAGAATGTTTTGGGGTTTTGTTGTTGTTGTTTGGTTTGGTTTGTTTTTAGTTTTGGTTTTGTTTTTATTTTCCAGTATAAAACTAAACACCTGCATTTTTCATTCACTTCACAGATCTCTGTCCAGGCTCCAGCATGGACCTCAAAACCCAGTGCTGTATCATGTAGCAGCTATCAAGCTAAACAACTTACCTGCTATGTGATTACCTTGCTAACAAAGACACTGTCTGCCCTTTGGGTCTCATGACTGTGTGCTGACCCTTACCATGAATCCATAGTCAAGGCATAACCAAATAGAGCTCTGAGAAGTTGTGCTGGTCAAATAAGCAACTGCAATACAAAAAAGGAAAAATACCATTGGTGTAAGAAGGGGAAAGGGTAGCATAGAACTGCATAAAAATTTGGAGGAGATGAAAAAGAACTTTGTTTTTCTTCTCAAGGCTGTATATCTGTGGAACTTACTCCCTTGAGTACTCATTTTAACTTAAACGGTTCTTATTTTAAAGAGAAAAAAATGTATGGGGTTTGTAATCATAATTTCAGGTGTGGTCAGGATAGCAAATGAATGACAAAAGTACTGTACAATATTTAGATAAGCAGCTGGAGGGAAACTAGAATTGCAACTCTATTTGCTAGATTTGTTATGACATTCTGGCTTTCTGAAACAGAAATTTTCACACACATCCAGGCTTTTTCAACAACAACAACAAAAAAACCCAGAGGTTTGCGTGCTTTATGTGATTCTTAACAATTATTTTTATTGTGGAATAACATAACTTTGAACATGAAATCTCATAATAAAATTCTTCAGATGATTTTACCTGGCTGTAGGATGTGTGGCTTTCTGGGAGAATAGAACTCTTATACAGATTCAGAAAAAAACACTTGAAATGATTCTGTGACCTAGTTACAGGCAACATATTAAAGGAACCCCAAAAATGCAACATCCCACTGTATACCAAAAAAGACAGTTTAACTCCAAGTCCTTCAATTCAAATTAAAGTCTTTTTCCAGAAAGCACCTTTTCCTGTTTCACAGAAGCACGCTTGCATGTTGTGTAGTGATCAGAATTGTACCATAAAGGTGGGAGTCAGTTTAAGGATCATTAAATGAGTTTAATTATTTTCAAATATGAAGATAGGAGCATATCTATATACACATATATATTACATATTATATACATACAAAGAGGCATATACCTTCTCCTTTTTCCCCCCAGTGACTCAATACATGATTAGACACAATAAAACCCTTACCTTACGAAACGATTGTCAGTGATAGCTGTGCAGCAATATATTCCGTACAAAAGCAGGCAATTCTCCCAACTTTGCTCTCATAAAAGATTTATTTCTATCATAAACCATCACCTGTCTCTTGGTCCTCTGACATTACAATGCTGTCACATTCAGCACAGTGGGGTGTTTTCTTTTTTGCAAATATGAAGATTGACAGGAGGTTGACAGTGCTAAGAACAAGATACCACCAAATACATAACATTTGTACCAGCTGAATAACTACTGCAAAGAAAGTAAAACTTCCCTTTTTTAACTTTTGAAAATACTCATGTAGAGAATAAGCCAAATAAAAGTGGTGTACATAAAAAGAACATGGACAGAACTTCTTACCATAAAATACTTTCTAATTGTCACTATACTAATTTAGTACTTTCTTTTCTCCTTCAGTTTTTGTCTTGCTGCTCAGTGCCCATTTCATGTTGCTGACACACATTGTTTTTCAGAACAAAGACAGTTTTTGTATTGCCTCCTCAGCATCTAACTGGTGGTGAATCACTGCCTTGACGGTACCTGTTGCTATGAACTGCAGAGGAAATTTAAGTGGTCCACTTAATTGCACCCAAGCAAGACTCCAAAGTGGAATGGACATTATAAATACCCCTCAATGTGTCCTCTCTCTGAAAGTTGTCATGAGACATTGTTGATTGTGGTCCTTGTATTTCTGAGGGCATTCGTTATGAAGGAGAATATTAATGACAGAGTATTCATACAGATGTCTCCTTATTGTGACCTTCTTTATCCTTAACAGTCCTGGCAATCTAGTCTCCAGGGGTTTGCATAACCTAGTAAGAACAGATGGATTTCCTTTACAACTGCGGGTCAAAGGTAAAGAAGCATGTTCTTAGATGTGTCACTACATGAATTAAAATGTAGTAATGAATTTGTGGTGTACTCTGTGACTTTATGTTAGACCTTGACCTTAATATCACATTTAACTGAGCACAATCATAGGTCACAAATTAGAAAGGTTTAAGCAATCTTCTGCTCTATCAAGGGAACCCAATTTAATCCGATCTGATTTAATATTCTGCTCAGACTTTAGGAAGCACTAGACTAATATTACTAAGAAAGAAAGTGTCACCATAGTTACAACCGTGCTGCAGAAGCATAAAGAGGCATTGGGGGGCAATTCTAGCATTTTGCAGAAGCTTACAGTCAAGCATTAGCTTTTTTTAGGTTTTTTTTTGTTTTGTTTTGTGGGTGGTTTTTTTTTTTTTTTTTTTTTTTTTTTTTTTGGTAAGATGGCTTATTTTTTTTCCCCAAAATGTCTCTTTGAAACTCTTCTAATACCAACTGTTTGCTACATCACAATTACGAAGAATTGCATCATTGCAGTAATGTGCTTCATCGTTGACCAGGAGAACACCTGTGGAGAGACAAACCTTCCGTATTGAAAAGCACAAAGAGCAGAAGTGACCACATCATGCAGAGACAGCAGCTCAAAGCATGGCCCTAGAAGGAACTGCAGAGAGACCCTGAGTACCTGAGAGTGGAAGTAGAGGTGCAGAGTGACTTCATGCCCCTGAAAGTGGCAGGACGGAACAAGTGGTGTCATCTAATTGTACAGATCCAAACACCATTCTTTTACAAAAGCAAAGGAGGAAAGAGAAGAAAGTGAGACTAGAGCATGTCAGCAGCAAGGTCATGACATGTTCAGCTCTGCTGTTTTTCAGGTGCATTATGACATATGCAGATGTATCCATAATTGCTCACTTAACACCATGTACACATAAACAGGAATAATATACACATAAGCTTCTTCTTATCTGAAACAAACAAGGACTGCCAAAATACCAGACTGCACAGAAAATATAATTCTACAGAAGTGTGAAAATTCACTTCACACTGTGCCTAGGAATAGGCAAGTCTTCTCCACAGGGCTTTCGATTAGATTAACAAGCTAATAAATTTGCTGATTTATCTGTCCTTAAATATGCATATAGACAAGACATATAGTACAGACACTATATGAACATATCTGATGGATCCACCTACTTTATGAATTATCTAAACACCTGGATTGGCATATTTTCAAAACCAGAGAACCTTTGAGAGGAAGGAATGAAATAAATTGTTATGTTTTACTGTCTCTTATTCTCACAGCTACTAATTTGATTTCAACCTAGTATTCAATGCCTGAGTTACTGCTGGTTTTGGAAGTAAGAAAGTCAAATACCTCAGTGCCAACAGATTTCTTCCCAGTGCTTTCCTTTCTTCCCAGCTCTTGATATTTCCTCCCAGCTAAGCACATTTCCCAATGCTTACCTTTGTAATCTTGCATTTTACTCGTGTCTCATTCACTCACTAAAAAAAAGAGATCTCAAAATACTGTCATTGACAACACAAAAGATGGTTGTTATTTACTGATGTCTTTTATACTGAATCATAGATATACTCTAACTAGAAAAGAACTCTAACTCATATACTCTAACTAGAAAAGAAGAATAACCTATTAATAGTCAATGCTGTTCTCTCCATATGTCTTTCCATAAATTAGGATTCAATCCCACAAATCACAGCTCCTAAATCTTTCAAAGTTGTTACTATTCATTCCAATTTCTCTGGTAGGCCTTATTTGATTACACCAATTAAAAAAACCAGCCAAACCAAACCCTCCAAGCTACACAAAATGGAGGTAACACTTCAAAGCTCCAGTCTTCCGTTCCTCTCCTGTGTTTGTCTCTTTTTATTATATTGCTGTCTACTTTGTTTCTGTTAGCATTTAAGGACCAGCCCTGACCCTTTCTACTTGAAGCAGTGGACACAATAAATAACAGAATATGTGTTTACTCCTTCATCTCATTGTCTTGGGCTTATGTGCCATGGTTTTGGCAGAGGAGGGAGGTGGGGGTGCAAAGGGGTCTTTGATGGCAGGACACCAAAATCTTCCCTCATGTCCAACAAGTTTCAAGACCAACCTGCTGCTACCCAAAGCTGAGCTCCCCAATGTGCTTCTTTAGTGCTTCTGGGATAATGCATTTAGGAAGAGGAAAAAATATATTTAGGAAGAGGAGAAAATAGCTGAGCCCCCCATTCGCCATTCCCCTGTGCTGCTGGGGTAGGCAGAAAAATCAGGAGTAAAGTTGAGCCTTCGAAGAAGGGGTGGGTGGGGTAGTTTTAGATATTTTGTTTTTCACTATCTTGCTCTATTAACTCATAATAAAGTATGTTAATTTCCCAAACTGAGTCTGTTTTGCCGATGGAAGTAATTGGTGTGTGATCTCTCCCTGCCCTTATCGCAACCCACAATCTCTTTCATTGTGTTTCTCCCTCTGCCTGGCTGAGAAGGACTTGCTGGACATCTGGCAGCCAAACTATCACTCCACCACAAAAATGTAGGCTTATGACCCACCAGCTGGGATCCTAGTGGTCTAAGACACCTGAGACTTGAAACATTGTTTACACTTCCTTTTCTCTTACTCAAAGTTCTCAGTCTCATCAGACAGAAATCCATTCAAGGAAAAACAGTCAGAGGCTGACCATCTTGTGGCAGTGTCAGCACTGAAGCTCAATATCTCTAGCATTCTTTTCTTAAACACCAAGGTCCTACACACAGCTAAAAAATGACCCATATTTTAGAGCTATCTGATGCCCTAGGTTACTAACAATGAAGGTTGAAATTTCATTTCTGTTTGAGTAGCTGAACCCAAAATTTACCTGATACCAAGTTCCACATCTATTAGGGGTTTTTTATTATTTTTAATAAGTATTTTAGCTATTAGCCATTCATAGATTCCTTCTTATAAAATTTTAGTAGAAAGTAGGACTATTTTCACAAAATAGCCTCTGCTAGCAGTACTAGCTCTGAATATCATACCCTTGCTCCAGCCTGCTCCAGCTGGCTGTGCTGGGTGGAACTGTACTGAAGAAATGATCTTTTGAAAAACAAATGTATAAAATATGTATTTGAAACTGTTCGTGTCAGCTGTCCATTCAAAGTCACAGGAAACAGTCATCCAGAACAACTGGTGAGGCAGCAGGGGTGTGCACTGATGGCAGGAGCAAGAAGGGGAATCAGTATGCAGGAGGGCCTCAAGCCTGTCCTGCCAGTGGAGCTTGCATCTTGCAAAAGTGCAGGACAAACAATCTCAGAATAAAAGAGTCAAAGAATGGTTTGTGTTAGAAGGGACCTGAAAGATCATGCCATTCCAACCCCCTGCATGGGGAGGTACACATTCTGCTAACGCAGGTTGTTCAATGCCCTGTGCACCCTTGAACACTTTCAGGCATTGGACAGTCACAGCTTTTTTGGGCATCCTGTTCCAGTATGTCACCACACTCACAGGAAATAACGTCTTCCTGATGTCCTATCCAAGTCTTTCAGCTTAAAGCTTTTGCCACTCATTCTTTCACTACATGCCCTTGTAAAAAGACCTTCTCCAGCTTTTTTGTAGGCTCCCTCTTGAGCATGCCATAAGTACAAGGGTACTTGAGCATGCCATAAAGTCTCCCCAGAGACCTCCTCTTCTCCAGGCTGAACACCCCCAACCCTCTTAGCCTCTTCTTGAAAGAGAGTTGCTCCTTCCATCTCATCATCTTGGTGTCCTGCCTCTGGACTCATTCCAACAGGTCCATATCCTTCCTGTGCTATGATTCTAGAGCTGGATAAATTGTTCCAGGTGGGTTCTCACCAGCAGAGGGGCAGAATCCCCTCACCCTGCTCGCTGGCTACACTGCCTTTGATGCAGCCCAGGATGCATTTTCCTTTCATGTGGCTGGCAAGAGAAAGAGGAGGGCCTGTTCTAAAGGAAAGAGAAAGCAATAAAAACAAGATTGAGAAATAACAATACTAAGCTCCAAAGACAAAAAAAACCTCCAAAACAAATAGAACAAAATTAAAATATTCATCCATAAGATGGGCAGACAAAAAGTTCTCTTTTACCAAGAGGAACTGGATATTGATCCCAGAAGAAATCAGAGGAAACTCCACGGAAATCAGCTTAATACTGAGATCATTATTCTTAAGTTCATGCAAACAAGATCAGATTCCACTCAGTTTCACAGAAGCTCAAAAAATCAAATGCAATTTGTGATGTTAAGCATATTACTTGTGGTTGAAATACACCAATTACCTACAGAAAATATTACATATAAACACACATTTGCAAAAGGAGAAATTCCACCTTAACTATTACCAACAAAAAGATGAACAATAATTAAGGTATTAAAATGCTTTTCTGAATTTCCAGCTATCACCTAATTCCTTCCTGAGATATAATGAACATTTTCATCATTTTCGTGTGATGAACACACTAAAAATATTTGCTACACCTGCTTTGCATTTGGTGACCTTGTCACTGTGCTTGACACAATGAATATACTGAAATTTATTATGGTTCAGAATACTTACTTCAATGCTTCCATGGATGAGATTACTTTTCTATTGAGTGATCTCTGTAATAATTTACTATCATTTTGAGCTAAACTAGTACATTGATATCTCAGGCAGATGCACATGTCCTGACACTTAATATCTCAGATATCTTCAATCCCAACCATGTTGTGCTTCATATTCTTTTTAAACTTAATGGTCATACTAGGAACGTTTTTCTTCCCTGTGAATTAACATGCATCTTAAACCTCCTTCCACCAGGATAAAACAGGATCAAAGTGAATAGATCACACAGTTAGGATTGTTAGGAATTTTGATTTTATTTTTTTTGAGTTGAAAGTATTGGCATAGGATTCAGGACAAGCATATTAAAAAACATATACACAATTATCTTAGATATATATATATGTATATATGTATAATTACAAGACTAGCTATATTACAAATTATAAACGTGCCTATCTGAAAATTCATTTCAGAGAGACACCATCATTTTTGGAAAAAAGTTCTAAATACAAAGAAATTTTGACAAATTCTATGGGTTGCTGAACCAGTAGTTTGTGTAAATCTTGGAGTGATTTGCTTCCGTATTGAAACACCTGGTTTCAAGTTGTAGTGTGTGTGTTTTGCACAGTGTAACTCAAAAACTGCAAACAACAAGAACTCATGACTAATATGCAGCACATAAGTGATAAACAAAACGGTAGTATAACTGCAATGCAGTAAATCAAGACCAGATGTAACACATAATAAATCAATCATAACTACCAAAAAATTAATAAATACAGAGCATTTAATTAAAGATTCTGCCATGTTTCTAGACAATTCAAGTATAACCATCAGCACAGACCTCCTACCTTTTTCTCCCCACTGTTTTTTAGCCTGTACCTTGGGTTGTTTTTCTCTCCTCATTCGAGCAACATCCATGAAAAGCATCAGGAAGAACACAGAGCAGATACAACGGAAGAGAGAGCCATGGGACATGTTACAGCCCAGAGGTGGAAAACATCGATTCTGAAAAGGGGGAACATAAAGTCAGGCTACCTGATTTCATCCCCTGGAGATAACCAGTGAAACCCATCTGTTGAAATGTATATATATGTGTGTGTGTGTGTGTTTTTCCTTCTCTGTCTGTGTTTACTGTTCAGAAGGCGCTCCCCAGGCCCGGCCCTCGTTGCATACTCTCTCTGGTGCACACCTGCCAGCCCAAAGCAGGAGCAATGCATAGCCCTGCTCAACAGCATGGATTTGGAGAAACCTCTGCCAGGATGCAATGTAACTGAAAGAGGAGAACCTGGGCTGGATTAACTCTGTGGGTTCACAAATTGGAATGTGCCATCAGAAACAGACTGTAGCACACATCGAGTCTACTCATCAGGCAACCGTGCACGGTTTGGGGCTGAGGATGGTGCTGAGGGCACAGTGACCCCATCAGTGAGAGGGAGCATGAGCAAGCCGTCAGAATCCATGAAACTCCATGCTAAACCACTGTCACATCTACCTTGTACGTGTACTGTATTGCAGATACCACATCCAGAATGTGTATGCCTTGAAGAGGTGAAAAATTGTGCATTCCCTTCCAATAAGAAAAAGTGAAATTATCTCTGTGCTATAGATTCACCCAGCTGAAAATGAAGCAAAGTTTTCAACCTCTCTTTTAGGAAAAGGTGACAGAAAATAATTCCAATTTGCATTTTTAATGCTGAAATCTGGATTCCAGAGAGACACCACAATAAAAAAAATGGCGGGATATTTTTGCTAAAAACCTTCCACATAATCTATCTAAAAAGTTATTTCTGATTCCATGAGCAACATTCCACCCACTAGTTACCACTGGGTATGTTTGACTACGAGTTAAGAAGATGTTTTCTTGCATTAAGCATTTTTGCCTTGAGTTATTGACACATTTTAAATTATTCTACTTTATGTCCATCCTTAATAGAAAAGAAATCTACTAAAAAGCATCTTTCTTAACAGACTTGCCTCAGGTACTGTGCAGACATTCATGAATTAACAGCTCCTCCAAACAGACAGACGTGCAGCTTGTTTAATAGGCTTGTTCAACCCTTTGGCTTCTGTGAGGTATAAGTGGATTATAGAGGTTTGCCTGGGCCTCTTTTTATACAGATTCCCAAATAATTGTTATAAATATCCCTACTTCCTTAACCCAATTAATGAAACATAACAAACATCTAGTTTATGGCTCCTATTGATGAAACAATTTCTTAAGAAACACATAACCATTGCCACCCCACGCTACCTTCTAGTCTCACAGAAAGAAGGGAGATATATTTGAAAGAAAAAAATAAAAAGGAAAAACTTACACAAGTCTGCAAGAATTTCTTTCATCACCGATAAAGATTTTTCCTCCTGTCATGGCTTTTTGGAAAACGTGTTTAATGGGAAACATACGGATTCATCATCGCTAAAAATCAACCTAATTTCAGATGATAATTTATTTACTTTCTAGAAAAAGTTATTTATGCAGAAAAATTACACTCTGGGCATTTTAATAGCCATTTCGCAATCCTGTAGTGGTAAATGGGATCCTGCATTAAAAGCAACCAAGACAGGAGTGTTTCAGCAGCAGGGTGAATGGAGATCACTCAAACAAGCAGGGCTGGCAGTTCTAAGACCTCAATATTTTTTCTGTTTCATATGCTAAGCAAAACAAAATTGCTATTAAGTAGAGTAAACAATTTCATTTATAATAGAAAACCCTTAAAAGAATAATAGTTTCCCTATTCAAATAACAGATGTATGGTAAAAGCATTAGGTTCACGGAAAAAAAATTCATATCAAAAGCTATTAAAATATTAAATATTTATGTTTTTAAATCTTCATCTATTTCACATCCTCTTAACTATTTTAACATGATTTTATGAATATTTAATGTTATAAAAAAATTCCTTTTGTGATGCTGCTGCAATATTCAGCATGAAGAGAAATGTCATTTACACCACATGATTAACACCCAAGATTCCTAAATCAACAAGCCCAGAAACCAGGGAGCCTGAGTAAAAGCAATTGCAGTCTGGAATCTGAGCTGGGGTTGTTGTGTCCTTGAGAACAGCAGTGTTGGAGATACCCAATAAAGGTGCTGGCTGTATTACATTTAAGAACAAGAGGAGACGTGTTGAGGGACTCTGTGGGGAAGATGTATGTGCAGTGTGATTCAGCCTCACTGTAGCAGTGGACGAGGGAGTGGATCTGCTTGCTGAGCTGAACAAAAATGAATAGTAGAACAAACAATCCTTTGTGTGAAAGGCAAGCATAACCCAAAAAAAAAAAAAAAAAGGTTGAATTAGTGGTCTGAGTGAAATATGTTTGTTTAAAAAGACCATTCCCCTCTGGAGACCAACACTGCCTCCCTTTTCACACTGCTGTAGCATTTACCTGGCTTGCTGGAAAGTAGAGTGTGTTACACGCAATTGCTGACACAATCAGACAACACTAAATGCCCCCAATTACTTCATTATTTATGAAATGTTTGCTGGGTGCAGTCAGTGGGTTCATGATGGAAAAGCTGCAACAATGAGGCCCTGTCAGATTTTTGGCAGAGACATATTCAAACACATAAAAACAAGTTAAAACACTATCTTTATGTATAATTCTTTCTTGGCATGTGTCCTTAGTTATCATAATTTGAAGCAGGAGAACACTTCTACTTTTTCTCACTCTGAAATAATGTGGCCAAGAGTGTATCTAATTCCCCTCCTCCCCCAGAAGAGAAACAGCCTTGTCAAGGGCTGGGCTGTACGTGTGCTTGTGATACCGAGGTTTCCATTTACCACAGCTGCACTGACTCCAGCAGCCCTGCCTGCTGCCAGATGCCTGGAGCCACAGACCCACAGCTGCCCACAAGCGTCATCGGCGACTGGCCGGGGCTCAGCTTCTCGACCAGAGCCAGTCTCAGCTCTGCTCTGGCTGCTGATCCACCCCTCTTGCAGGAAATCCTGCAACGCACGTGCAGAATGGCGAGCGATCAGCGTGCCAAGAGATGGAATCCGCGCGGACAGGGGGAAGCACAGTGCAGAGCCACAAACGTTTTGCAAAGCTGTGCTTCGAAGCTGATTTACGGCTGGAAAGCCCTCTTGGTGCAAATAGTTCATAAAGCATATGACCCAAGTACTTGCCCAGAGGGCCACAATAACATTTATGTAGCATAAATTAATGTGTTTCAACCGCTAATTCAATCTGGCTAGCTAATTCCTCTGGTTTTGGCAGAATGTGACCCCTGCAACAAAGTACTGTGCTTGTGGTGATGACTCACAGTTCTGGCTGCCTTGCGTTTGAGAGTCACATGCACATGTACGAACAAAGAGTGCTATTCGTCAAGCAGCCGCAGAAATATACCTCCAGAATATGTTTGGATCACTGCTAATTGAAATTTCCTTTTTATAGGAGTCTGATCAAAACCAGCTGTGGGTTTGGACTCAAGCAGAAACAGATTTATGTATTACATTAGAAACCTGACAAATCCAGACACAAGCAGCTGAGTGAATGCCTATAATTGGCTGGAGAGACGCATATAACACACAATTACTTGAGACTTCCCTGAAGGAAAATTCTATACTGGATGTGGATTACTTTTGCGTTTCTCTTTTCTGATTTCCTCTTCAGCAAAAGGTTATATCTAAGTAGTACCCCAAATTCAGATGGACTTTATTAGTGCTTTTACTGATTCCACAACTAGAGAACACAAAGGTGAGGCAAATCTCTGAGGACCACATTATTTCCTGTGCCTCCCTCCAACAAGCATAATTAGTAACAATCCTGACTATGAAAAGTCAGCTGTAGCTGCACAAATGGAAACGTTGGAGGGAAAAAGCAAGTGGATACCAGTCTCCCAAACTGTAATTTCCTCAACTGTTATAAGACCACCTGGTATTAAACTGCTAATTCTGTTCTGGTAGTGAAGTGTTACTGAACTTCTAACACAAAATCCATTCTCTTTTACCTCTCTCTGGTCAGCTGACTCTTTCCCACTCTTTCAGATAGAATCGTGTCTACAGTGACCACTCTTGAAGATCCACATGCTCACAGACATCATGGCTGATGGCTGATTGAAAAAATTCCAGGTGTGTCAAGCCATAGCAAGCTCTCTGTAATCTCTGTAATCTCACATCCTACCACTGTGAATACCCAAGGTCCTCATCTGCAGACAGCCTTCCCCTAAGAAATCAAATCCAGTTTAAGATTCTTCTCATGACTTTCAAGATCACCATAACGCAAATCCAAACCTGTTGAAAAAGAGTGGGACGCAAGAGGCCGGTGTAGGCAGCCTTATTACTAATGTGCTCTCTGTGATCTTTGTTAATAAAAAACTACATTACCTACATTGTAAGACCATCAGAAAGGAAACAGTTCCTTTGACTTATGAAAATGTCAAAATAAAAATCAGCTTGTAAGAAAAATAATAAAATTAAGAATTCAATTCACCAGTTTGTGGATAATTTATGTCGTAGAGTTTTCCCAGTCAGCGGCACCTACATTATTTTTTACAATGCATTTCAAGGCTAAAAAAAAAAGCACAGCATTTGTTGGTTCCAGGAAAAAGAAAGCTGTATCAAGAAAAAGCCTAAAAGAATCCTTGGCATGCAGCTAAAATAAGACTGGCAGATGAGGTGTGCAGACAATAATGGCTTTTCTGAATAGAAAAACTAATTTACTTTTGGAAAATTAAACACTCTTTTGGTTACCTAAAATCTTCCTCAGGTGAGAAACAGAACAGAATGTACCTTTTGGGGTGTCCTTTTTTGAGTTATACTTCTAATGGTGTACTTAAAATCATAATCTTTTATTTCACAAAAATGAGACTAGACTTGTCCTAATGCTGGCTTATCTGAATCAGAGGAGTTGAAAAAAACTGCTCAGATGAAAGGCATAGACCCAGTTAAGCAGTACTGAAGAGGAAAATAGGTTGCTTGCAGTATGATTTAGCTCTAAGTCCAATAGTTTGAAGTGGCAAGGATCTGTTCCTCATGAAACTTTACTCCTAGGCTGATAGAACCTACTAAGTGTTTTTGGAGAAGGCTCAACATTATCTTTTGGGTGTTTAACTCATGGCTCTCTGAAGAGACCAAGACAATAGTAAACCAGGACATAATCAACTTCTCCACAGAAGGTTTACACCTCTCTTATGACTTATGGTCTTGCTCCTTGCTCCTCCCGAGTTTTATGTTGGATTAGATAAAAATGTCTTTTAAAAGAAGCCTCACTGCTATAGTTAGAAATTTCACACAGACTGGCTCTTTACTTGAGGGTTTACCCCTTAAAAAGTCAAAAAAACCCCAACAAACTAGATAGCTAAAAGCCAAATTAATTTCTCTAAATTAGTTTTAGCTCAGCAAATAATGAACACAACCACTTAAGTATGAACACAAGTACAAAAAAAAAAAAAGGCAAAACAATGTACCGAGAAACGAATCAAACTATTTCTGCTTTATCCTCAAAAAGAAATGGAGATGAAGAAGATATTACTCTGCAACAGTTGTCATCGTATAATATTGAGTATTACCAGGATACTATACATTTTGTTGCTGTGATTGAAGAGAAATTGTTGTACATTGTATTCCCCTTCACAGGACAACAGATATTTTATGACGATTGTGTGCTTTTACTCACTTGGGGTAAATCCATAAATGTATGTGGAAGACTGTAGAGTGAAAAATCGCTCTGATAAATATTATGAAAAATCCTAAAGTCGCATATGGGAGATGTCAAACCCTTACATTTTCTAATGCTATATAAATGCAGTTTTGTGTTTTAGACTGTTTCTTGTTATGATGACAAAAGAAATGTTTCCAGTTTGATGAGGCTACAGTAATTACTTAGACAATCAAAGCTTTGTGGCTTCTAGATATGTTTGCTACAATGTGCTTGCATGAGGAAATGTCTATGGAGAGATTTGGGAGGCATCATTTAAACAAAATTACACTCCTCAATAGCTATAGTTACTGTATTTTCCCAGGATTTACTAAATAGTCTCAATAACTTATTTATTTCTGGATGCATCTCAGTACACAGAGCGATTTTAATTTTTGTGAATGTTCTGTTGATTTCACTTACACCAGTGGGAGTGGTACTACATAGCCCAAAAGGGTTGCTTGTAACCCTGATTCTTCATTTGAGGCCTGCTGCCTAATTACACTTACTCATTCTAAAGCCAGTGCTACAATGACATGATGTGGCCTGGCTGCATCTGCTGGAAATTATGAGTACTGCCATTTTCAACATCTTATCCCACAGCACACAAGCACAAAGGCTTTGAAAGCCATCTCTGCTTCTCATAAAATTTCTTCAAAAGAAAGGGTGACAAAGATAGTTAATAGTTTCTTTTCAGAACTTCTAATCCTTTCCCATAAAAACCCCTTGTATCCATGGATTTTTTTATTAGATTCATTGCACACATTAACACTGAATTTCTTTAGGGCATATTAGGTGCAACTTTTTGAATGCATAAGGTGATATTTTTAGAAGAAAACCAAAAAATCATCAAATTATAGGTATGATAGTCAACATCATTATTGAAGCTACAAATTTCATGGTATCCATAATTAGCTCCATGTAAATATTGTATGAAGGAAATACAGTGTAGTTCTAATTTGAAAATAAACATATCCTCAGGCAGGAGGATGAATGTTGAATTTTCATGGTTAGAGTGGCTGTACATTTCCATCAACAAGACACAGCAACTAATGAGTGAAGCAGTCACTCTATGACAGATTAAAAGATGAAATATTTCACCCCTCAAAGATAGAGAATTAAAGCATGTGATAAGAGTGTCTCAATTTTTAAAAGCCAAATTTACATTAGACCATTAAGAAATGTGTAAAATAAGCTGGATTCTGAGGCTTTTAAAATCCTTACACATCAATTTAATGGCATGTCAGGCTTGAAAGGGAAAAGTGTCAGACTGATTCGATAAGAAAGATGTCAGAAGTACATTTATTGAGAAATGTATAAGGAATTATTTTATGCTAGGAGAGGATAAGTAGAAACAAGGAAGAACAAACTTATATAAGCAGTGTAAATTACATTGATCTTGTTTATCAATATCAATATCAATATCACAGAGATGCTGTGCTCATGTAAAACATACATATGTTGAATGGGAGGATTTTATATACTGAATGTACTTATCTACAATCTTTTGGGATCTAACCAGAGCTTTTCTAATTTCATAATCCTAACACGACAACCTCTGAGGTAAAAACATGAAGGAAAACTCAAAATGCCATCCTTGAAATTTCAGTGAAGCACATGGAAAAAAACCTATTATCAAGGGTCACAGCTTCTTACATCCTACATTACACCCATTTAATGCAGAGGGACTGGTTCTCATTTAGGAAATAACAGATGTCTCACCTCACAAAGAAAGTTTACTACAACCTTGAGGACAAGAACTGTTGAAAAAGGAGAATAAAAATCAAAAAATTTTACTGGATCAGAATGAAGGCTAGAGATTCACTGCTTTTTAAGTGTTTCCAGAAGAATGTTAAATTAAGCAACCTGAAATGCCCAAGGTGGGAAATCAAAGGTAAAACTCTGAACTGTTTGCTGTTCAGAACGAATTCCAGACCCCGTGGACCAAATCAAGATGTACAAGGTCACCTTTCAGAGTTTGGCCTCCCATCTTGCTCTTTGGCCAGAGGGCTAGGATGACTGTCAGCAAATAACTTTTGAATCCCAGAGCTCCCTTAGTGATTTTGGGTTTGTGGGGCAAGACAGAGGCATGTGTCAGTGTTCTTACATGCTTCACTGAGGTACAGCGCACACCTTTGTGCTTCTGGGGTGCTAGAAGGCATCCTGGACTCACAACCAAGTCATGCTAGATGGAAAGATTCCTGCCTTCCTATCACAGGGAAGTTATGGAATTTTTTAATCCTTACATTGTCCCTGAAGTAGCTTGATAGCATCTGGTAGAGGCGTTGGACAAATATGCATGAGATTTACTTATTTGTATCCACTGTAGTAGCTTAGCAGACACCTGTCAATGATACTGGAAGATAAGACTACCATGTTTTCAATTTTTTTTTTAACAGCATTGAAAACTAGCTGAACCAGTGTGACAAAGGCAAAGGACGAGTGTCACATTTTAATCCTTTCAGTAAAAAGGCATTTGAAGCACTGCCTCTCACTAAAAATACGTGTATCAGGGTTTTTTCAATAGCATGGCAATTTTACCTGTCAGTTTCCCTCACCGCCTACTTTACTAAAAGCAAATTAAAGGTACCTTCATGGATGCAGATGCCACTTGAAAGGAAATCTTCCACAATAAGGAGGCTAGGTGGACAAACAAGTCACAACCAAGACATCACAAGTCAATCATGTTAAACCAGCTGGGAGAGCTAACAGAATGGACACATCAAGTCAGTGTGGATCCAGTGGAATGTCACTGTTAGCATTCTCCTACAGCCTCTCACTCTGCCTGAATGTTCAGAGGATGAAGTAGGGAATCTAGGGAGTGGCTGAAAGGTGTAAAATTGCAGAAGAATCCCACCTACACAGAGCAACAATGTTTTTCCTTTGTGCCATGTTTTTTGTCCCTTCCTCCTCCAAACAGGCAGCCTACCATAAAGTTGAAGAAACAATTCCCTAGTATGAATAACCCTGAAAAATGGACTTTTAGTAATTTAAAACCAAATTGATTTGGAATGACACAGTTGATAGATACTCTCTCTTACAGTAAGCTCAAGAAATTCGTTGCTTTCATGTTGTTCTGAAAGATAAATTCTTCATCGCTGCATTACAATATTTTTACAGAAATTCAGTCCCACCTCAAATAAACTAAACTATGTTTAATTTAAATCCTGTGGTCTTTTTAGTGCTCTCAATTAATTCATTAATTAACAGAAATCCTTTTAATTTAAACCTTATTAGTGAGCGACGAAGACAAAGACCCTTAACAATGTTACTGCCACTTAGCAATCTTTACTAAAATCTTAAAATGTTTTTGTGCCAACTCTTTGATGAGTACTAGAAGCATCTATTTTTATGCCAGAAGAAAACTTCACATGCTTGTACTTGTGTCCATGGGTAGGGCTGTTCCTGGCACTACTTATTAAGGATCCCACACCCGGGTTCTGGAATTCCCACTTCCCTCTGAAGCCGGATTCAGGCACAAGTACCAGACCTTGCAGAAAGGATATCTGCATCTCTCTGTTTTCCCAATGGGTTAGTGAGAAGCCTATCACCTAGGACAGTGTTTTCTGTTTCCTGTTTTGCCTAACTTAGAGCAGGGGACACAACTGCCCAGGATGTCCTCCATGCTGTCAAGCTCTTGGTTCCATGTGTTATGCTGCAGGAGTTTTCTCTAATCATAAACAATGAATTCTGCACAAGATGGAAGTGCCTCCTCAAGGTTCTTCTTTTTATTCACGTCTTTTTATTCAGAGAAAGTAATGGAGGTGCACATTAACCTTTTGAAGATGTGACCATTTTCAGGCTAGAAAAATCTAAATTAGTAAATATTGGCAACACACAGTCAAATAAGAAAGGGTATATATTTTCATAATAATAAGAAAAAATGGACAGATTCTCATATATAATTTGAAAATTATTATGACAACCCTCTAATTTACATTATTTACTAAGGAGTATAAATTTACTTCTGAACTCCCATTATCAATAAGGAGGGAAAAGGTTATTCTTTCCATTCTTTCCTTTAGAAGACCCTTCTTCTGGGTAAAGACTTCTGCAATTTTTGTGACATAATTTATTTCTCATAAATTCCTTTTATCTACTGTATTTCCCAAATCTTTTTGAAGTTCAGACAGCTCTAGACATATGAAGTCACTGGCATGTATTTAAAAAAAACCCTGCACCTTTGAAATATAATCAATAGTTTCTACATGATTCAACAAGGAAATCTCTAAAGAGGAAATACAATTCCTTTATGTTCCCATGACCTATACTTTTAGCTGTCTTGGTGACCACTTGCAGAGTTTGCACATTTGACTTAGGGCAACTAAGTTGAGCCATATTGGCCAATAAATCCTCATGAAATGTAAACAATACATTTATTTTCCAGAAACTAGGCCTTTATAGTGATGTCCAGGCTTCTGGAAATATTCATATCATGTTGGATACTTTTTCAGCTTCACTATAGGTCTTTCCTATACTTTCTAACAAAGCATTGTCTCTTTATCATAATGAAAGTTCAACCAATTTAAGGTAGCCTATCCCATGATGCAGCATTTTGTGAAGCATCATGTACAAATTATTAACAATACTTCCCTTTTTATTTACCACAGAAATTATTTCCTAAAAAAATTATTTATCTATATTAATTTGGGTTTTTATTATGAAAAGATTTTTCAAGCAAGAGGCAGTTAATTGAAGGTAAAGGTAATTGTTTATTAGAACACAGTCCTGCTTCAGATGTGTTGAGGTAAAGCTCTCAGGCACTTAATGACAGTAAGGTTCCACTATGACTTTATCTCAAAGAGACTCCAGAGAAAGGGCTTCTTGGGATTCAACAAAGAGACAGTGCAAAATAACACTTTTTATGATTAAATTACATTATTGTCACAGTAGAAGCCTTCACAGTTGTTGTTTCTGAGCACAGAAAACCATAGATTGTTGCCTACATGCACTGTGAAAAAATGTTGTATGAAACAACAAATGTAGCCACAATAGTTTGTAGTTTGCAGTTTGCAATCTCTATCACTTTGGTCTGTTCTTCCAGCAAAGAACATCAGTCATGCATTCCTACAAAACAATGTGTGAGCATGGTGGGTTAGGGAAGCAGGGGAGATGCTGCTTTCCTCAGTAAACAGTGCTCCAGTAGCAGCTGTGTAATTTACATCAGAGATAACTACAAAAGTAGTGTGATTTCTTACAGGCTGGCCAAGCTGATTCAAGCCAAGTGACCCTTCAAAGCCTTATTATAAATCTCTTCCTTATGCAAGTTCTCTGAAGAAACACTGACCCACCGTGGTCCTCCCTCACTCAGGGATTCCACTCGTTGTCATCAAGGTCGAGCTTCCTGACCCCTCTCGAGGTGCTCAGCTGCATCCCAAGCAGCACACACTGACTTTGATGCTCTTTCTCCTCTCCAAGCATCAATGCTCTTCTGGCATCTCCTCTGTTTTCCTTTAGAGTCATAATTGCAATTTGTATGACTGTAATAGAGCTTTAGTGGGTTTTTTGACTTCCTGAAAGGCAGAATGAATCCCTGAAGTGTTTCATTTTTGTACAGAAGAAAAACTGAAATCGATGGATGCAGGCACAAATTGAGAAGATGCAGCAAGCAAACTTGTTAAAGCAGAGGACTCAGAGAGGAAATGTGTCTCTACTTCATCGTGCTCTGTCTAGTGGAAGCAGTTTTCCTGCACTGTGAAGGCCAAACTGCTGAAGTTCAAGAATTTATGGCTTGATGATATATCTAGCTTGTCCTACTGCCTGCAAAAAAATCACCCACAATTCTATATTTCCTAAAATATTGGATTCATACTCCCAAAATTTTTAAGCTAGGCTCCTGATGCAATCTTTTCAGCAACACCTGCAACCTTGCTATTTTCCCATATTTAGAGATCCATGAATGAAGCCTGATAAAAATTATTGGAGGAAGCATTTAAATAACAAGGTATCATGGTAACGTTACTGAGAACTGCACTCAAGTGTGAATGGGAGAAGGTACCTCACACTGTCCCTGCCTTCAGGACACATCCAATTAACCTTCCCTGAAAAGAGGAATTATAGACAGGTCTCCCCATTCATGTTTGCTCCAAAAAGTAACTAGATACGATATTTGGAAAAGTCTGAGGAAGATGTATGCAAATATTTTACTTATTAGGTTAGAGCTAATTAGGGATGAGTTGTGTTGGTCTTATTAACAAAGTTAACTTGCTTTCACCAAAAACCTAGCTCTGATAATAAAGGAAATTCTGTGAAAGTTTAAATTAAATAGAACGATTTAATATGGATTTTACTCCTTTTTCTGATGTCAATTCCTCACAGGAATAATATCCCTCTGAAAAAAACCAAAAAACTTTTCCCCAAAATTCAGACAGGAAAAAAAAACCACATCTTGTTTATAATTCTGGCATCTTGTTTATAATTCTGACAAAAATGTCACAAAGACTAAATGCTGCAGCTGAGTAGAATGGTTCACAGTTTTAAGCATATATTGCTTATTTCTTTTCTCATTAAAAGCAAAGAAAACAAAAGATACTATATACATCAGTTGTAGTTTTCCTGAACTCAACGTGGCTCATTATAATTACTGAGTTTTTACTTTTTATTAGTGTTGTTTAGATGAAATTCAAAGTATGAAAAAATTAAATTATGTCTACACATTCACATAATAACACAGGCATAGGCAGTTTTGTATTTGTACAATGTATTTGCCATGCAAAATTTTCCCTTGACTTCAAAAGGATCAGGTAATCTACAGATGAGACACTTGAATTCTTTTCTTGTTTCTAAATGGTGCAGCTTCAAGGACATGATTCAACACAGATAATTTGATCTTTTAAAGGGTGGATGTGATTACAGTATGAACCAAAATAAATATAGATTTGCATGTGCTTGTAAATTTGGAATTTGGCCAGTTTCACTAAAATGATCTCGAAAGTTCGTAAGCCTACATATCTTTTCAAATTACAAGCTATGAATGATTTATGGTCCTGTATCAAAACTCATCTTAATATTTTAATGTGAAACACAGCAAATCATGCTATTGCTTGCATTCATTGAAAATTAACAAATATGTTTTGACCAGCAAGTTTTTCTCAGTTCAACTAAAACCTTTACAAAAAATTTTTGTCAAAAGGTTGAGCATCTGTTCTCCTAACTTATTTGTAGACACTCTTCTGTAAGCACTTATTATCTTGTAAATTGGTCAGAAAATATGCTGTGGAGTTGACATGTAAAACAAGAGGTGTTTCAACATATCTGATCTTTTGTATGTGTTACTTGAAGAGATTATTTCATATTCCTGACTGGATGAATAGCCTATTTTTATACTTTGCACATTCAGGGTTTTGAAATCAAAGGAATTCCTCATTAAAATTTATTAATTTGAATTTTATGTGCTACTATTTTCTTTAAAATACCTTAGAGTAATTTTCTGTGCTAAAATTTAAAAAAATGTATGTAGAATGAATTCCTGGGAAAATTCATATGGGCACAGGTTTGCTTGAACTTCTCCCCCTGCCCCCACTAACTTGGAGATGGCACTGCAATTTTAGGTGAAATGAACGAAACCAAAGAAAATCTTCATATGAACTTTAAAAAAGTGAAAGTACTTATGCTTTTATGTTAGGTGGCACCCAGATGGCTTAAAAGGTTGTTTCTAATACTAATCAAAGCAGTCTGGCAATCAGATCTTGACTCTCTTGGACATTTTAAAGTTTTCTCATTTCATCTAGGCTAGAACTATCATTAAATTAGCTTTGCATATGGTAATTTTGCTGACACTTCTTCCTGGACCGAATTAAGCTCAAAAGTAGGAAGGTATTAAAACAAAAGATATATAGTCAAAAAAATCTGCATAAAAGGATATACAATTTCTCATGCAATTGTATTATGATTATATATTTTGTATTATGATATATTTTTGCAAATAGAGAATGTAAATTTTCTTCCATATATGAGGATGAATCTGAAATAAGGTTCAAAGAAAGAAACAAACTTTTAAAAATGAAAACGTGTTATTGGTGATTTCCCTGCTTATCTGGTATATATGTGATATGGCATTCACAAAGATAGCCTTTAAAATTATTGTATTCATAGAATCACAGAATTGCTAAGGTCAGAAGAGACTAACATTCATCAAGACCTACCATCAACCTACCACCACAACCAAGTTCACCATTAAACCATGTTCACAAGTGCCATATCCACATGTTTTTTAACAGTTCTAGGGACTGTGATTCCATCACCTTGTTGTGCAGCTTGTTCTTCCAATGTCCTTCCTTTCCATGAAGAAACATTTTCCAAAATCTAATCTAAAGGTCCTCTTGTGCGACTTGAGTCCATTTCCCCTTGTTGCTTGTTACATGCGCGAAGTGGCCAACCCCCACCTGGCTACACCCTCCTGTCACTGCAGAAACCAGCAATGTCCCTGCTCGGATTCCTTTTCTCCAGGCTGAACACTCCAGCTCCCTCAGCTGGTCCCCACAGGACTTGTGCTCCAGACCCTTCCCCGGCTCCGCTGCCCTTCTCTGGCTTTTCTACAGCACCTTCAGGTCTTCCTGGTCATGAGGGGTCCAAAACCGGACGCAGCACTCAAGGCACGGCCTCACTGGTGCCCTGTACAGTGGGGACAGTCAAGTGCCTGATTCTGGGGGCCACACTATTGCTGATACAGGCCAGGATACCCTTGGCCTTCTTGGCTACCTGGGCACACTAATAGCTCTTGCTCAGCCATTTTTCAGCCAACAAACTCCTCTTGTTTATTCCATTAAACAAGACGGACAACAACTTTAACATGGCTTTTATTTCCTTAGTGTGTTTTTGAAGTAAAGCTACTGTCTGAACAGAAGGGGAACCAAAAATGGTGCAAAAGGTCTAAAAATCTAGACTCCCTTCACACTGAGCAATCTTTATTAATGTGATGTGATTATAGATGGTGTTGAATAAAAAAGAATCATCTCTGAACCCAAGTTCCACAAAGGTCAGTGTTTTATTTTATCTCCTTTTTGACATTAGATTCAAACCAAAATATATTGTTCTCATACCTTTGAGACTATCATGGTGAAGGTTTTGCTTCAGCTCATTTCTAATATTAATGAAGTCTACATTGTGAATGTGCCAAACTCCTGGAAAAAATAGACATACTTGCTACGTAAAACAATCCTTCAGAGAAGAAGAAAGACATAATATACAAGTTCCTTTGAACAAAATGTTAGTTTGTAAATTGCTGATGTGAGAATTTGTATACTTTATAATGAATTGACAAGATAACATTAAGAAATGATCTTCATTCTTTTAGATGTTGTTTCATAATATTTAAAGTTGTTGCTTTATAAAACAGTTTTTAGCATTCACCTTATTATAGTCATATTGGTTTGGGGTTTTTTTTAATTTCTAACCTAGTTTTCAAAAAAATTTAAAAGCTTTTGCTACTTAGGGGCACTAAACAACACCTATAAAAAGGTGTTTTAGATGAATAAAGAAAAAGAAAGGTAATTATATTTTTTTTAAGATTTAAGTCAGAAAATTGGAGACCATGAAATTATTTAGCTATAATCTTTGGCTTCCAGTTAAAAGCTTTTCAGTGTCCATTCAAAATATTAAAGTATTTGAAAAGGAAATGCCAAGAAAATGCATAATTATGAAATTACATCTTTTAAGAAAAAGGAACCTTCAGACCTTGAAGATGAAGCTATTAAAATCACATGATTTAAGTCTATCAAATAATGTGCATATCCACCTATGGAGGATGATGACAATGATGAATTCTTCAGTATATTCTGATATTTCAGAATCAGCTGTCGTTTCCCAGAGAAGTGGCCACAGCACCAGCCTGGCAGTACTCAAGAGGTGTTGGGCAACGCTCTCAGGCGTATGTTGTGATTCTTGTGGGTGTCTTATACAGGGCCAAGATTTGGACTTCAAGAATCCTCAAGGGTCCTTTCCAATCCAGGGTATTCTGTGATTTTTATTTCTATCTCATGGACTCAGACCTAAGAAAGATCTGGGAAAATGAAGCACACATGTATTGTGTTAGGACACTCAGTATCACTGTAATACATGGTTGGGCAAAGTATCAAGTCTTTCAAAGTCAAAAAAAAGCCCAATATCAAACAATAAAAAAACTTTTTACAGTCAAAGAGGGTTACCAAACATCATCTGCTCAAAAGCAGAGGCATGCACATATGCATTGGGAATGCTTTGCCAGGGGTGCTGGTCCCTTCAGACCACTTAATCACCCTCGTGACTAAAAGGGGTTTTGGACCTGAGTGTTCTTTCAGCTCCTGGGGAGACCTCAATGGTCATATGGCACCACTAAACTGAGACCACTTGAGATCTGGCACTGGGACTCATGTGGACAACATCAAGTTCTTCCTTCCTTCCTTCCAAACTGGGTGCCATATGACCTGAAGGGGAGCAGTCATGATTTTTGAAGCTGTTTCCAACTTGCATAAGGATCAAAAGGTTTTGTCCTCTGTGGTAGTTTATAAGGCATCTTCATTTAGAGACAGGTGTAGACTGAAGAAATTAAGGCAGTACATGTGCCACAAAGGGCTGAATTTGGCATATTAGACTACACCAGGGTATATTCTGTTGGCTTGGATATGAGACTTATAGTGAAGGAGAGGTATCTTTCCTTACAAAACAAAGAAACAGAAAAATGAATGTAGTCAATTTTGAAAATATACTTAATATTAAATCAAAGCAGTGATTTTTGTTGGAGGGTGACTTCAAAAGGAATAAGATGTTGATAGATTTTTTCACTTAATCATGGAGGAATATTCAAATATATAATATATAATATAATTTGAAACAAAAATAACTTTCAAGCCACAGACCAATCTTAACAGAACTTGAAAAAATATGACAGTGCTGGAACACTGAAATTCCACAAGGCAATCTGCAAATATCAAATTGAAACAGAACAAGGACTTAACAATTTCTTTCCACTTGACTAAAGCCTCCACTGGAGAGTGTTAATACAGACGGCAAGTAGACAAATGTTAACTGTCAAGATTTTAAAGTAAACCTGCTTCATAATGATCACTGTCTCACCAGACAGCAAGAATGAACTAATTGTTTGCTCTAATTTTCCATCAGACTATGTAAAGGATCAAATCTCTTCCATCTTTTCTTGCTTTCAATTTTGCTTTCAATTTAGCCTTTCAGGGTTTGGGGTTTTTTTAATATTACTGTCTTTCTTTCATAAGCTTGTTTGCTTAGAATGCAATTAATACAAAGAAAACACTTTGCTAAAGGCATGATCTTCCTTATTCTTTGGCATATTACTTCCTGCAGGTTAACTGTTAACTCCCTAAACTTCTCCAATGCAGCTGTATTTTTGAAAGAACTGAAGAGTCACAGAGTTTATTTTGTGTTTACATGATAGATTTGCTGTCAACACTTATTTTTCAATAGTAAAGACAGTAACATTGCTCCAGGTTTAAGAATTGTGTGGCTAAAGCTAGAGTGCTCAATCAAGATTAGGGATTTTTACTTCAGCATTGATTTTGTTTAAATCATTTGTTTATAACCAAGAATCTTTATTTTCATGAGAAAACTCTTTTGATAAAAGGTAGAAATAAAACTTCCTGGTAATAAGTTTCAATATGAAATTCTAGACATTAACCTTAAACCTTATTGAACACTAAGGGCTGGTCTTTGCACTTTTCAAGTAAGACAAAAGTAATGCATGTGGATTCATTTTGTAGAGGGACTTACAATTAGATAGTATTAATCAATAATATCTGTGCAATTATCTCCTAAAATATGGTGATTTATATGATTATCTCAATTTAAACAAAAATTATTATTGATTACAATAGAATGTAATTATAAGTAAACTTATAATATTTAGCATATGTCATTTTGCATACCTTTATATACATGACCCCATACACACAAAGTTATGTGCCTATAGATGTAAAATATGATGGATGGGGAGATTCTTATCATCATTATCAAGATTTGCAACAGTTTCATCTTTAACTTCATAATATCTACTACTTTACTTACTAGGACAGTGTCTAATGCTACTGAAACTGAAAACAGAAATGAAGATAGGCCATTGTTGTATGTAGGCCCCAACAGAATCTCTCACATTTAGCAGGTTATCCCAGCATCCCAGTTTATGGCATTTTCAGACTGAGTGTTTATTCTGAGTTATGCTTAGGAGAAGGCACTGTCCAAGCAGAGAAGGTTCTCAGCAGGCAGCTCTGCAGGTTGCAGCCTTGGGGAAGCACAACTTTCTGGTCCCCATCCATCACTACACTTTTACCACCTGAGGTCTGTCCTGTGTCCCTTGTTGGTACTTAAAATACCTCACAGACTTCATCTGACTAAAATTGCTTGGTAAAAGGGAAAAAAAGATTAATATACTCTGCTTTTTGTGCAAGTTTTGTACATAGGGAACACCAAAGGAAGCAAAGGAAGTAAAAAACCCCCAAAGAGTAGATATACAAAAAATAAATGTGTAAGAAATATTAGCTCTTTGTCTGTAGAAGAAATCTTTCAGTGATTGAAACAAAATCCATTATGCTGAAAAGAAATTGGAATTGTAGATGAGTATATCTGGTATCTTCCAAGGTGTCAGAAGAAGTGACCTGAGGTGTGCACATATAACACTTCTTCAGGGGCTGGAAGATAGAAGATGAAGTATAGTATGCTAATGCAGTAAATTTATTCCACATGTTAAGCAAATTAATTGAGTGCTAAACTATCTAAATTTTCTCTGAAATATTGTGTGAGGTGTACTTACAATATGCAGGGAGATTAAGTAAAAATCTGGTTCGTAAAATATAAGAATTTAAGAAAACCAGGAAAACTATCCACAGGATAACCTCATCATTGAATGATGTGAATTCATATGATCAAAAACTCTCTTTTCAAGAACAGAAAAGTGTTATGTTTCTACTGTCTGGAAACAACAGCCAAAATAACACCAATAATCAAGTCAGATGAATTTCAGGTCAGACTTAGACTGAGACTGATGAATGATGTTTAGAAAAAATGAGAATATGGTGCCTGAAAAGAATGGTTTTCAGAGGTAAAGCTATGATTTAAGGCTTTAAGAGAAATATGGTCTCAAGGATGTGTAAAGGCTGTTCTCAAAAATCATTATTCAAGAAATCTCAGAAAATTGGGCCCCACTTGATGAGAAGAAAAACAGACTGCTAAAGCCAGTTTTGAAAGTTCTGGTCCAAAACGAATAGTGCTTTTCTGAGCTTACAACCTGAAAATATTTCAAGCACTGAAGCAATATGTAAAGATACTCAGATTTTTTTTACACATGTAGTTTTGCAAAATAGGCTCTATCACAGAGAACAGAATTACCTGATGAGGTTCGATTATATCCACTGGAACATGTTAGTAGAGACACAAGAAATTTCTACTTTTCAAGATAGCATTGACTTCCTAATTTAAGGTTCTCTGAAGCAAAATACAGTTTGTTTCTATTATATCTAACTAGAGCTAACAACTGTAGCACTAAAGATACCCACATACACTAGTCAGAGGGGATTTTGGGTGTAAGGCCAATTTTCAAACAATCAGAAGTTTAACAAAACAGATGCCCGAATTTCTCTGTTATATTGAAGATCATAGGTGTTATTCACTGAGGAGGTACAGTTCTTATCATGTTCATACCCATTTTTGCCATTTTTACCTGTAAATTGCTGTAGGCAGTTTAGAGTGCAAACTACCTCCTCTTCAAAAGCAAAACATCTCTTTGTAAAAAGGCAAAGATTTTTTGTTTGTTTCCTTTGCTATTACAGAAAGAGAAGTTGTGCTATTATAAAAAGAGGAAGCTTCAGGGTGACATAGTTGCATCCTTCCAGTACCTGAAGGGGGCCTACAAGATAGATAAATAGACACTATTTGTAAGTGTATCTATTGACAGGACAAGGGGGAATGGCTTCAAAATAAAGCGGGCAGGACAAGATTTAGGAAAGAAGGAAAGATATTAGGAAGATATTAGGAAAGAAGTTTTTATGGACAGGGTGGTGAGGCACTGTAACCTGTTGCCCAGGCCTGTGGCTGTCCCATCCCTGGCAGGGTTCAAGGCCAGGATGGATGGGACTCTCAGCAACTTGGTCTACTAAAAAGTGTCCCTGTCTGTGGCAAGGAAATTGGAACTAGACTATGTTTAAGGTCCCTTCCAACACAAACCATTATATAAGTTTATGATTCCATAAAACTTAAATATAATCACAATGAAAATTATTGATACCCTGTGATCAGTGATCACAGAAAAGCAAAACACAATTCCAGTCCTCTTTGAATAAAATCTAGGTTTGGAAGATCAGTGCCCAGTAAAAATGCGGTGTAAACTACCATAAGCAGCATAAAGTGGTTGCAATAGCTGCTATAAGTATTACTTTTTCTTTTGCAAAAACCCAACTGGTGCAAGTGTTTGCATGAGATCACATCATGGCATCACATCATCTTTCATGGACTTCTCATTCCATGCTGATAATATCATATGATTTTAAACACAGAAGTACTACATTCCTAATCAAGTATCAAAATCCTCTATGCAGGATTATGATTGGCTTATATAGGTATTCTAATACCTATGTATGAGGTATCCTAATAATTATATATATAAAGTATCTTAGCACCTATATCTTGGAATCCTAACAAGGTAGTAAGGCTTGCTGACGTCTATCTATCCCAGCATCTTGCATGAGAAAATGTTCAATATTGCTAATAGTAACTAAAACTATCTTTGAACGCAGTTTCATTAGGTACTGAATTTAATCTAATCATGTTAAACTGCAGCTTTCCCAGCAAAGAACAGGGTTTTTTTGTGCATTATTACATTATCTCTGTGGCATGGTTTGTAAGGATGAAATGGAAGAAAGAGCCACAGTCCCAGAAGTTCAAACCAGAATAGAAAACCAAGATAAGCCACTGATTTCATCACCTGCTAGCTACTGATTTCAGGCTGGAAAGAGTTTCGGAAAATTACCATCAGTAGCCAACTTAAATGCACTTGAAAAATTTTAATACATCTTTCCTTTTTTCCATTTTGCACAAAACCTCTTGTTTCAAAAGTAACACCTATATTACAATATTTATATATTAACAGAGAAAAATCTTAATTTACAATATGACTATAATTAACAAAAGAAGAAAACTATCAAAAGAGTTTTTGTGCTTAAGACAAATTTACTCTATATGAATTGCAGAAGTCTTAAATGTTGAATTAGCAATGAATTACGCCCTAATGATTGTGATATGCTGTAAACTAGCTAATGAGTACTAATGAGTGAAAGATTTCACTTGAGGTATTCAGAAAAATCAGTGAGAACTGGGACCTCAAAGAGTTTTGGACTACTGCTTCCAAGAAACATGGTTTGGCTATGAGGAATCACATTTTTAAAATAGAGCAGAGGGGTTTTTAGGCACCTAGCTGCTTTATGAACCTTCTGGTCCTCCAAGGCTCCCCTAGGAGGGGCATTGAGGGGGTGGTGGAGTGGTGGCACCAAAACAGAGGGGACTAGCCACTGAATAAGCTGAAAGCGTGAAGGATCACAGCCGTGCTCACCCTGTAGAGCACTGCGAACAGGAGGCTGATGCTTCCCCTGACCCTCAGCCAGCCTGCTGTATCACTGCAGAGGTTTTCTGTTCCCTGCCTGACTAATGAAACCATGAAACTTGCGACAGGGTTGAGATGGTCTCATGTCCTGACATGGTCACACTTGCCATTCTGTCCATAAGAGAAAAGGGTGTTGGTACAGGACCTAATTAGCAGAAGTAGTCACATTGCAAAGGTCATCTGATGATAGACTATAACATCATTAACCACTTAAAATAGAAGAAATATCCATCTCTGCAAACACCTCAAAATAGGAACACCTCAGCTTTCCCAGGTATTCATTTAATTGAAGTTCAGCACAGACAGAGAGGACAGGATGTCTGAAGGCTGGGCTAAGCATAAGGTAGCCTCAGTTGATATCCTTTTATTCTGAAAAAGACTTCAGCATTTTCCTCAGTGGGACTTGACAACCGTGTTTTACACAGCTGTTTTTAAGCATTCAGTTTGAAACAAATATGTGGTCACTCTGTCACCTTTATGAACTAAGGGTGGCAGAGGCAGTCTGTGCCTGAAGTGCTCAGAAGTTTTTATTCTTTGGCTCAGAAGCATTCCTCCCTATTATTTTACATTTTATTCCTCCTTCTTAAGCATCTGTACAAGACTATTTGTTTTTTTATGCTCGCTACCCTGAATCTTCCAAAAGTTACAACTCTCAAGATTAGTATATTTAGAAATAGGCCTTTAAACCATTCTGAGAGGATTTGTCCCCAGATGAGCACAATTTTCATTAAGCAGCATTCTAAGTATTACAGAAAGGCTAACAGATGCTCACTCTCTATCTTATGGTCTAAGAAAATGCTGAACCTATTGATAGATGTAGTAGCAAATCCAGTTTTAAGTAAGTAGAACATCCCAAATAATCACGTTAAACTTCTTGTTTATTCTGGTAGGTAATAATAGGATTTAAACACAGAGTGCTGCTGAAACTGTAAAAACACTTTGGTGCCAGGGAAAGAAAATTTCATTACTACTCAACACAGATCATGGGAGATTATTTAATTAGGATCATTTCATTCTTTAAGCAAATAAAAGAACCTGAGTCTGCCTTACTTCTTTCTGACTCCCACCATCAATTCTCTGAATCACTTTGATCAAAAACATGATTTAAATCCACATCATATGCTTCCATAACATCTGCTTTACACTTATTACTCATTTCTAAGCTTCTTCTAAATGAAACGGAGGGGACAATAATTTCTAACCATGTCTTCCAGAAACAGATTCCTTCTTAGTATTTAATCTTGTTTTCTCTTCTTTCCTCTGTTTTCTATGATCAATTATCCTGTTTTCTGCTGTTATTTCTTTTGCTAACCACAACATTCTACAGCCTTGTTCTGAAGCCTATATTCCACACTGTTAAGATCTTTTTATGTATTCACAGTCCAAATGCAGGAGCATTTCAGTGGAGGTGCTATGTCTTTGCCATTACAGTAAATTCAACGCCTATGCCTTTGCACCTTTTGTCCTGTGAAAGTTTTGACTTAAAATGGCAGTAATTTTCATGGGTTATTAATATCCCTTAATATGTTATGAATAACTTAACAACTAATTAACATGATAATACAGGTAAAGTATTTACAATAGTATCAGATATATTATATTACAGCTAGAGCTACTTATGTATTAATGATTATCAGAAAAATGGTCACTGGACTTTCAAAGGTATACTATCTCGGTGCACAGACATAGAGTTCCTGTAAATTCTTTCATTTCTGAGTCATTGTAATTATTTGTTTTCCCCTCATTCTTTTGCTTTCATGGTTAAGTTCTGATCAATTCTGAGTAGTTGCTTTCATAATATTCTTTTCTCTCCTTTTCTTCTGTAGAAAGAAAAAAATAATCCCAGAAGCCAAAATTCTTTTTCATGTTTTCTACATTACAGAATCAAAAAGACTATTGCTTTGGTATGTATGAACACCTCTGTTGTGCATTTGGGTTTTAGAAGTGATGGAATTTCGGCGGGGAAAAAAACCCAAAGGAATCAGATTTTGTGTAGTATTACTATGATTTTATCCAAAGGGTGCTTTTTCCTAAGAATGCAGTAACAGCAAAATCAATACCACCAGTTACTACCAATATTTCCAGGTACAGGAAATGATGAAAACGCTGTAACTTACCTTCTTCAGTAATACATATTGCTGTGTTCCACTTATCACCTGAAATGGAGGTTGAAGGAAACATACATATGTAAATTTTTTTTTCAAGTAAAAAAGAAAAGTAGGAATATAAACCTTCTGATACATTGGAGGAACTTAACATTGTGGAACTAAAAAAAAAAAAAAGGCAAGTCTTGGGTTCAAGTCTAGGGCTTTCTTGGTTAACTTTTCCCTATTGATATAGAGTGGAGGCCCTCGCTTCCAAAAATACTTTAAGAAAAATTGCAAATAAGATAAAAAAAATTAAGAAATGTTGTACTATTTTTAAACCTGCAAATTGTTCCACAACTTCCATGTTTGTTTGTTTGTTTGTTTTTCTCAAAATAGTATATAATAGCACATGACTGAAGTTAACATGCAAAAGATGTTGGGCTTGTGGCTATGTGCATCTATGTGTCTATTATGTGAGGGAATGCTACAGGCTTTTATGGCCAATATGAAAACCATTGCCCAGGTTTATATAGGGAAAAATCCTTATTCACTCAGAATAAGTCACCTTGAAAAAATCTGTCAACAAACAGACAAACCACCAGGATTAGAAGACTGCCTTAAGTTTCTTTATAAACAGACTGAGCACAACCACTTATGTGATTTAATCTTTCTCTCACAGCTGCACACACTCACTCAGAAGCTTTGAAGGATGTATGATCCAAATAGAGAGCAGATATGGAGCAGAGGGGACACAGGACTGCTGTATAATGCAGACTGAGACATTTCTGGAGAACTTAGGACACAAATGAAGGGTTAAGACCTATGTATAAATTGCAATGCTCCATGGAGAACCCTGTCATGAAGCTGAGTTTTTTCAACAGCAGGTTAGAGCTTATCATGGGGGAGTGGCTATGTTTACTTGATTAAGACCTGGGATTACACCATGAAAAACTATTTCAAGAACTTCAGTATTTAAATGGTGTTTCATTTGCCAGCTGATCAGTTTTGAAAAATACATTGTTTAATATCTGTTTAATCTAGATGGAGATAACACTTTTTTCTACATTGTGTTGAATGTCATTTAATTTGTTGGAGCTTGGTTAGCTACTAGGCTACTTCAGGATTTGGGTAAAAAATCATGAAAGATCAAAACTTCTTGAGTAAACACTACAATGAGAGAACCTCACTGGAACCCCATCTCCAGGGCAGGTGTTCAGCATACCTATACTCAGAGAGAGCCTTCAGGACTTGCACTAGGGTTTTGGTTTCTGATTTGCAAAATTAGAGAATGAAAGTTTGGAATGACAACAGTAGTGCCAAGAAGTAATTTCACATGCAAGGAGATCTAATCAAGAAGACCATCTTCTTGAGCATGAATAGTAAGAGCAGTTGAATGTATTTTTCAGGTTTAAATTTTGGTTTTGAGTATATTTTGTTCTGATATGCTATTTCAGGAATCTTGCCAGTGTGCTGAGAATGCTTGAAGAGCATATGGTTTCTGGCCAGCATCTTTTCTGCCAGTGCTTGCCAATCTGTACCTATTCTCCTCCACAGCACCCTGAATAACTGAAGAGTGTAGATCCCTTCTGGGCAGTTTCTACTCCAGCCTCCTAGGAGTGGGGACAAAGGGTGTTCAATTCTTGCATTATTTGTTTAAATACTTCTTTGAATTTCAGTGCATTCTCACTTTCCTGGCATAGATTTCTGTGTCAATAAATGAAAAATTATTATATACGTATAAAGAAAAAAATTCTTTATCTAGAGCACAATCTGAAATTTTGCAGAAAATTATAGCAGGAAATACCTCAATATTAAAGTAAGGCTTCAAACAGATATGAGTCATATAAAAGATCAGTGATAGCTGCTTAATCTTCCCACAGTCATGTGAAAGTATTGTTTGCTTATGTACATGCTTATGTATGTTCAGCCTTTAGCTCCTTGACCAATGTCTATTATTCCTTCCTTTTTCTTCTGTGGCATCATGCTGAGCAGAAATGATGTGGAGATAAAATTGGTATTATTTAACTGCCTATATTCTCTAGAGAACACAAACAGATGACAAAGGAAGGAGGAAGAAATTTAAAAACAAACAAACAAACAAAACCCCCAAAACAACAACAGAAAAATAACCCTTGGAACCCTTTGAATTCAGGAAAAAAAAATAGAATAGTGAGAACTGGATCTAAAACAACAAAATTAAACTCTTTCTGGGCAAGAGATCTGAGAAATACAGACAATGCTCAATCTTCTTATGATTTAAATTAAAAACCATATACTTCTTTGATCAAAATATATAAAACAGAAGTATTGTAATTTTAACCCTGTTATTGTTGACCAAAACAATTTGTGTCTAAATAGAACATTTCTAAATTTTTGTTTTTAATTTTTTGTTTTTATTTTTATGGAGAGTGTAGCCTGAAGGACAGATTATTTTGGCCTAAGATGATTATCCAACACAAGAAAGTAATTTGTTTTATATGAGACATTTAGAATATTTTTAGTCCTTGAGGTGCCAATTTGAAAAAAATAAAAGGACAGTTTGCCATGTAAACCCATGGGTTTCAAACAAAATTTCTACATGCCTTAACAGCTGTTGCTGCGGTTTCAGAGTTTTGCACTTATTGACAATTCAGGAAACTTATGGGTTTCAATATGGTATATGAGGATCACCCCTGTGCACAGCATCTTCTTGATAAAGATAGGGAAATAGCTAAAATTGATCTTGTGCGCTTATCTCTGAACTTCACTGAATGTCTCTATGTTACATTCAGTGTTTGTTTCCTCTGTGACAATGTAGTTCAGTATGATTTCACCAGATGTATCGATTTCCTGTGAGATAAAATATTTTTAACAATGTGTTATCTCAAACATATTTTAATTAATATAAGTGCAACAGAAGAAAAAATTGGGAACAGATTCTGCATTTTAGCCACAGGTAAGAAGCATGTTTTTTATAGACTTGAACCAAAGCCAGTAAGACATGATTTGAGACTATCAGCTTGGCCTGAACAATTGACAGTGGTGCACAAGGAGCAACTGAGTAAAAGCTGAGCATAGGTCACTAAAGCTGCCAAACAGATGTATCTAGCTGTGTATCTTGCACAGGTTACATACCATTTTGTCCTTCTTGAAATCACTGGTGATAAATGAAAACAGCAATCTCAACTAATTAAGCAACACTAGTTTCTACCTACACAGAGCAACAAGAACTGAGTCTTTTCTATTGTACCTATGTGCTATTTATTTCTGCCAGTATCTCATGTGTTTCTATTAAGCTTAAAATTCCTGAGAGTTTAAATGAAAATACAGCCAAAATGTCCAGCAGTCACTATGCAGTGTACATGGTCATCATAAAGCATTATTAGTAAAATAACCATTCTTAATTCTTTTTATTCCAATTACTTTAGTTATTACCACAGAATAACAGTCAGTGCTGAAAATCCTGAGGAAAGGACAAAACTTTAAATCTGGGATGGCATACTGCTATGTCATGAGGAATCCCAGAAATCTATTCTAAACAAGAGCAGGTTCTACCTTCTTCTGTAGCCTGTGTCTGTCAAGTCCCATTATGAATATGAAGATTCCATTGCAGTTTGAGAGTAGAAATGACTGCTTGACTTCTTGCCTTCAGTTTCAAAATGTGAAAGTTCAGAGATGTCCTTCATAGCTGTATGTATTTTCATTAACATCCCATTGTATACTTTACAAACCACTTAGAGAAAATGTTTTGCTTTGCAAGGTGAGAGCTATATGTGCTTTGTTGCCAACAATAACAACAACAATTCTACAAGGGTTTTTCTGTTTTGTTATCACATCAAGAAGTGTGTCTGCTCTAGCTTAATAGACAAATCGAGGTAAATCCAGGGGCAACATTTTCACTGCAATGTGTAAATCACTTCTGCAACATCCTGTTTTTGGGGAATCCCTGCCTTATGTATTTACTGCTTATTTTCTCTCCTTATCTAACTAAGGAGATAGTAACTTATCTGTCTATCCTATCTATATAGTAACTATCCTATCCTATAGTAACTAACTTATCTATCTATCCTATCTAATCACTTGACATAGATTAGTGAAATGTGTGTCTTTAGGTGATTGACAGCTAGATCAGTTATTATTTCCCATGCAAAACTCCGTCATCTAAGCAGAAATGCAAGAATAGAGACAGTTCTTACAGAAAGCTTAAGAGTCTGAGTAAGTGTCACAGCTTCCTCTGTAGACATGTAATTAGTCACAGAATCACAGAAGAATCACAGAATCACAGAATAAAGTGATAAAGAAGAGACCCAAGTTCCTTACCTTACACAGTACCAGCCTCAGAAGTCACACCATGTCCCTGAGAGCATTGTCCAAATACTTTTTGAGCTCTGTCAGGCTGGTGCTGTGACCACTCCCCTGAGGAGCCTGTTCCACTGTCCAAACACCCTCTGGGGAAAGAATATTTTTCTAATATCCAACCTGAACCTCCCATGACACAACTTCAGGCCATTCCATCATGTCCTGACCACCAAGGAGAAGAGATCAGCACCTGCCCCAGTACAGAGCAGAGTAGGAAATCCTCTCCCTTACCCAGCTGAAGATGCTGGGCCTGATGCACCCAAGGACATGGATGAGTCTCCTATTTGTCTCTTAACATTTCAAAGATGGCAGATAGTTGAATCTTTTTTGCCATCCTGACATGCATACATTTGCTAATTTTATTGCTACAGAGGTTATACCTAAATTGCAATCCAAGCGTGGCTACTGATGAGTCAAATATACTTAAGATATCTTTTAGAGAAAAAAGGGATGACAAGCATGGCATCAGTCTTAAGGGTGCTTCAAAGGTAGTCCTGAAAATTATGTACTTGAAAGTCAAACTTTTCCCACTAAAATTTCTTTCCAGGAAGCTGAGGGAAAAAAAAAAAAAAGTCACTTGGATCAATATGACATACTTGGAAAGAAAGTATTACATTTGTAGCTGGAAATCATCACTAATATAGCCACTAGATTTATTGGAATAAATCACCTAAAACATGTGGATAAGCATGAGCTGGCTAATGCTAGGTAGTTAAACTTTCAGATAAGCTTTCAGTCTTACTCCTTGTCAAAGGTTGGTTCTGAAATTGTTGGAACCAGGAAATATAAATATATCAAAACCAGAAAATAAAAAATAGAATAAATAGATATTTTTGTTGAGGTAGAGGATGCCATGAGGTTGTTACTGACATCTACGCATTTTATATATGTATAAATAACCAGGAAAAGAAGGCAATGAGGTAGATGACAGAACTTGCAGATAACATTAGAGACGGGGAAAGGATCTGATGGAAAAAGAAAAATCTTTCTAGGATATTTTATCTTGAAAATAATATGACCAAAGGAGTACATACACAGTAAATAAAATCACAAATAGGGAATGAGTCCTACAAATTCCTTGATAAGCAGATTTAAAAATCATCCAAATGGGAACATATTCTTTTCTTAGCCTTCCAATGAACGTACTAAAGTTTTGTCTGCAAAAGCAAAGTCCTCATGTGCAGATTCAGTCAAAATTGTAGATAAATGTCTCTCCCTCCTTAGGCAAGGGAGACAGAAAGAAAAGTTAGGGGTTTATTCACCTGGTTAAGTAAATGAAAGAAGAGAGTTGCAATTACCATGGGGAGGGCTACAAGGCCCTCTGTGATTTACCTTAATGGAAAGCTGCAGTGTCCCACAGTAACCCTGGCAAAGTACACTTGTGGAGACTAGCTGCATCAGCATTTCTCCCCAGCAGCTGGCTGGGGATCCTGCCCTGTACTTTTAAAGAGCAATGACAGGCATGTGCTTTGGGCGACTGCCTGCTAGCTGGTCTGAGACAAGTCTGGCATTGTTGATTTACCCAAATAATATTTCCATCATCAAGTCCCACATCTCAGCTTATACACCCTGAATTCAAAAAGTGAACCAAGACCATTAAATCTCTCCAATAAGACTGAAAAAAGAGTGAGAAAGAGGATTAAATGCCTTGTAATACCATGAGGAAATATAAACTCGGGGCTGGGGAAACTACTTCTAGCTCGTGGGAATATTTTTATATCAGTACGTGGCTTTAACTTTTCTTTTGTATTCCAGTACTGTAAAAGAATTGAATCACTCTCCTGTTGAACAACATCTTAAAAAAGTGACAAAATGCAAATGTTTCTCTGTATACTGCACATGGACCATCTGTAAGTCATACCATCTTCTTCCTTTCTTAATATTGCAGACTGTACTAAGAAGGACTAAGAGCTGTCTTTCACTTTTGGCCTTCCTTAGAGCAAGCCAGATGTCTCATGGAGCTATCAGCAGGGTTTATTTTTCCTAGCTTGGATGCAAACCTCCAGTTATTAATATCAGACTGAGCTCTGCTAGCTGACAATTTAAGATAAAGTAAATTGAAAGTGACATAAAGGAGCGTGTGGGTGTTAATGTGCGTCACCGACATTCTTTTCTGACATCCTGAAAAGTCTCATCTGTATGGCCGACACCAGCAACCTTTACCAGTGAACCTGTGCTGTTGGAGGGTAGGCACTCTCATTGATTTGTAAAAGTGACAGATGCTGCATGTGGTTGTAAATTAGCCATGTCAAGCTGGTCTCCAGAGATTTCAAAGAGTGTTTTTTCCTTTGCAGTGATTTGTGTTCTTCCATTTGCCAAGCTGCATGAAGCAGAACACTTAACTCTTTCACTCATAATCTTGTTGTATTTCACTTTTCTTCTGGGTTTGGGTTGGTTTTCTTTTTCCTTCTCCTGCTTTCCCCCAGTTGTCATGATTCATAAGGGTAAACTTCTGTTCATTTGTTTTCTAAGATGCTTCTGCTTTTCTCACCACAATGTTTCTGAAAAAGGCTAGCAAAGTCATATCAGGATAAGCTGAAATATATTTCAAATCATTAAATCCTCTTTTATTTACAGATGTATGCATGCATGCATAAATATGTTTAAGTTTTACATATAACAGAAAGCCTGTTCCGGTGAAGACTTCAGTGATGGCGTCGTTAACTGAACTGCAGTCCCTGCTCACACTTGCAGACACACAGTGTGTGAGTTGCCAAGTGTCTTCATTGCTTGCACAGAAGCCCAGCTATGAGAGAGCTGCACAACTTAAGACAAGGCCTGGTCATACAGCAACAATTGAATCACAAAAAGGATGATAGCTGGAAACAAAGGCTCTTCTTTAGGCTCAGTCCCATGACTTGCTTTAGTCTTGTAATAGGTATCTACTGTGATTGTATGAAATTAAGACTTATAGTGGCCTGGAACAGCTAGAGGGTCCATCCCCACCAGGCAGGCATTCATTAGGGCACAGTCTGTCTTCCCTGTTTAGTCTGGTTTCTTTCCATGGAATTCCAATCATGCCTTTGAAATGCTGATTTTAGATATGAACTTACATTGTGAATCATGACGTACAATAAATCAGAAGATGAGACAAATAATCAACCTTCTAATAATCCAGTTTAGGGCATCTAGACACTTGTAAGAAGTATCTATGTGCCACTGCTGCAAAACCAAACGCTGCTACAAAACCTGAACACAAAGCAAAACAAAAACATGTCAAGACAAATTATTCCCTGGACTAAATGTCACCAGCTGTAAAAAAGCACCATGACAAAATGTGGAGGTTAAAAGGTCATGATCCCATAAAACTACTACTTTAACTCCTTATCCTAAATCACTTCCAATTATATATGGTAAGATCTTTCCATTTTGAAGTAGAAAATACTTTTTCTGAGAACTTCAAGCTGGGCTTTCATCGTGGATACAGAGGTGAAAGGTTCAAAGTTTTAGCTGCTAAACCACCAAATATCTGCTCTCTCTTCTATTTTCCCTCCCTTTGAAGTTATTAGCAACAGTTATTTCTAGAGAGTATTCACTCCATGGGGCGGGCTTGTGCAGCATTCATGGTAGACTCTCTGTCTTCCAGTCTCTTTATGTTTCCACTAGTTCCTACTCCCATTATTCTTTTGAGCTTTAGCTAAATATATACAGGCACAGCTTTAAAACAGAGATGGTCCTTAAAACTGACTCTGGGGCAGATAGGGGGTAAACGTTCTTGTAATTTATGAACTTTTTTTCCCTTGCAACTGCCATGTGATTGTTATTAAACCTTACTGTGCTGAGATCATACTCTAGTGCCTGTCCAGACCACCTCAATGCTATCACATGTGACTCCAGCACACACACATGTTGCTGAGGCAAGATCACTTCCTGAGAGAAAGTAGAATGATTGCAAAAATTACAGGACTCTTTATAGTGAAAATTTAGTACAAAGTTACAGTGCCATAATCTTCACAGCAGAAACCACTGTCTCATCAAACTGCCAAATCTTAGGTCACAGTGTTAATGTTTTATGTGTTCAGAGCTGCTGTTTGGAGTAGTTTTGGAAGGCTAGGTGAAAACACTGTAAGGGGCTGGAAAGGGTTCAAGGTTTTTCAGTTGTGTGGGTTTTGTATTTTTTTCCCCCTAATAGACCCTAAATGTTCTGTAATTTTTCATTTTGAACCTATTTCCCGGTCAATCATTTTCAAGTGACTCCTTCCCACCCTTTAGTAAAGTCCAAAATTGACTGTTACTATGGAAACTACACAGATGTAACAGCTGCAATTCACAGGAAAGAAAAAGATGAAAATGGATAAGAAGTGTCACTCGAATTATGCAAAATTTCACAACTATATAGGAATTGCATACTGTGTATAAGGTTCTTTGTGAACCCAAAATGTTAGAAAAGTCCTCCTAGGATTAGAAGAAACTATTTCCAAGTAGGTAAATTAATTGCTTCCAAAATTCTTTGTAAAAAAAGAGGAACTATTTATAATCTCTCTTTCTAAAGTCCATCTGTTTTTCATATGAGAAATATTTTTTTTTTTAGTTTTTAACTTGTAATCTGATTTTGTGAGTTTTCCCCTCTGTTGTTAGCAAACGGAAAACTTGAGCCCAGATTTCTTTAGGTCATAGGCTTCTTTAAGCATAAAAGACAAGCCAGCAGTGTTTTTATATTTTAAGGTATTTTCCTAAACTCTCTTGGATATAGCTGTGTATTCAGCAAAAGACAACGGGTCTACAAAAACTCAAAAGAATAGAAATAGTGTAGTAAACAAAAGCTTGTTTCTCTGATCAGCTACAATATTTTTACATTGCCATAAATTCCACTGACTGCTGGCAGGTTTTTGCAGACATGGCCTGGAGAACCTTAAAGAGGGGAGGGACAACCAGGGCTTTTGTCTAGTGCTCAGCAGCCATCAATTATTTAGGAGCAAAATTATGTGACATTTTTCTTTCAATTATGCTGTTTAACAAGGCTTGGGAGTTAATACTGACCAGGAGATGTTTTACCCAAGACATGCTGTAAAATGCTCTGCTCTCTGTAGAGTATATCTCCCTTGGCTCTCAATTAATGACTGCAGCCATGAAGCTGCACTAAACTGACTAATCTCACTTGACTGGATCTGAAAGCACCTCTGTGTTTTTGAATAGATTTTTTTCTGCTTTCTGAGTATTTTGAGAACTGTTTGTGCTGGACACACAGTAATAACAATTTGTCAAATCTGTCAGAAGGCTTGACTACTAAAAACACTTCTTCAAAGAGAGAAGTGTGTAAAAAACAGAAGGCGTGCTGCTTTATTATTACTGTGGGGACTGTGCGACCTTGTGCCTGACAAAGATCTGTTTAAGATGTAAGGCTGGTGCTGTGAGCCTGTATCTAACACCATCTTTATTGTCATCCAGCAGTTGAGTGTTCACCCTAGAAACTCACTCTTGCCTTTTGCCCTTGGATTCACAGTTCAGCAGAATGAGTACATTCCCAAGCTGTGCATTCTACACAGTCTGAGCAGTAAGTAACCGCTTAAAGATTGTGACATCCACTGAGGCATGTATCTGATATGAGGAGGAAATTCTTAACAAGTGTATTTTTTAAGAAGTCTTATTTCCACATGAGTCTCTGCCTGGCATCACAGCCTCTGAAAAACTGTAATGACTCACTGGGAAACTCACTGGAATACAAATACAGTTTCTAGATTTGTCAATCACCTGTCCCCTTTACAGCTCAATTATTTGATATTTGCAAACTTGATCTTAAATTGTGGGGAATAAATTTGAGAAATAAGGACATATCTTTTCTTCAAAGCTTATTATTTACTTTTGTGTACAGCTGTTGTTGCTAACAACATCTCTATACTTATCTGACAGGTTTTGCTGTCTTTTTTTCAACCCCAGGAGAAGCAGAAAATGCAGCATAAGGAGAGCTGTCCACTTGCATATAATTGCAGAGGTGTCCACTTGCATGTCATTGCCTATTGTTCACTTGTGTTCTACTACAGATTTCAGATCAGCACTGAAAAATCAATCCTGATATCAACCGATATAGTATTTCTTTATGTTCTGATAATGGGAGAGGTTATAATTTCAGGAAACTTTGAAATCTGTGAAGAATATGTATCTGCAATTCTGTTCTGTTCCCTATTCTTCTATTATTTAGAGTCCTTAATAGCCAGATTGATTGCTTTAAAATTCTGCTTTACCTTTGAGCCATGATACTATATACATATTGGTTAAATTCCAGATGAAGTGGCAAAATGGAAGAACTGGACAGATAAATGTGGTCCAGCAAAGCCAGAGAAACTTAATCTGCATTTGCAGATCCCCATATTAGGAATTTGTGTATGTTGTTTGTTCTGGTACTTCCTCGTGCATGGCATCCTGCCTCCTGAACTTCAGCTAGAGAGGCACTTATGTGCAAACCTGTTCAATCTGTGTAGTCAAAGCTGGCTGTTGTTACTTCAGATCTCCTCTGCAACCACAACTTGTAGAGGAGGCAAGGTAGAGCTTGCAGCCAAGGGAGGAGAGAGTCAGGAAAATGGCTTTCAGACTCATTTTTTTCTGGTCCAGGACCTGGAGATGTCCTCAGCATATCTACAGTAGCCCTAAGATCATGCCTGCCTCCCAGCAGACTCTAAGCAGCACTATGTGCTCCGATGTCTAGCAGAGGCAGCATGGCCCTTCCTGCTTGCTGCCTGACTCTAAGCAGGCGCTTTTCACTTAAGCTTGCCTGCCACAAAGAACTTCTTTGCAATCCTTCTAGGCAGCAAAGGTTTAGGATTCTTTCCTTGCATTCTGACCCTTTAATCCCTCAGGAAAGGGACCACCAAAGTGGAATGAAGATTTTGCTTTAGGAGTTGCAGTGTTCCTCTCCTACATGATCCACAACAAAAATTCTCATCTGAAAAACAACAAGAAACAACCAGTTTTTCCAAAACTTATATCCAGAAAGCAAAATCCTTAGAAATAAAAGCTGGGCTCAATTTCCTCTTGCCCAAGTAAAATCACAGTACATCCCTATTTTTCTCCAGCCTGAGGAACTTATCAGCAGCTCATGCTCTGGCAGATGATCTATCAGCAGACAATGGTCTGTGAAATCATCTCACTCTGTTTACAAATAAGCCATACATTAATTTTCCCTTGGAGTTCCAGGACCAATATTTCCTTTTTTAAGAAACAGTGATTTTTATTTTTTCAGTCTTGCAGCAAAGTAGAAATACGTAACAGCATTGCTACAGCCAGTTGGTCTAAATAATGATAATTTTTTCATTTTTACTGTTATCTTCCTTCAAGATAGAGATTTAAAGTGTGGCCACAATTCCTCTAAGTGTCTCATCAGAACCACAGAGCGTGGCATTTCACACAGAAATGTCTTTGAAAACATTTGTGTGATTCAGTGTGTAAAATTTCCATTATTCCATAGGAATTTTATGGAAGAGTGAAATCAGGTACATGATATAACCAAAAAGGAAATAGCCATTTTTTCCCCAATAAATTTTTCACATTAAAAAATCCTCTTTCTTTTAAAAGTCTCTGCTAAAAGCAAAATGTAATAAAGACAGAAATAAATCTATGTCTAATAGTCATAGTTTAGGTATTTATCTTACATTTTATTTATGAATTGTTGAGCTATTCTATTTTGTAATAAATGGTGAATAATTGATCTACCTCCATGCTTCCAGCTATTTGATCTACATTCTGTGTATTTGCTATTTTATTTCATTTTCAAAGAAAAACCAGCAAGGAATTGATTGATGGACTTCAGCTATGGCTATGCACGGTTTCATCTAGGATGGATTTCAGAGACCACACACTTTCTTATTTTGAAAGACTGAGCTTCTATTTGAAAAATAACACACACTGCTGCACAGGTGCCTTTTTTCATTGAGACCATTCTTTTCTCCATCATTACCATTTATGGGGGGAAGCATGTCATTATAGGACACGAAATAAAACACACTGATGCTGCGAATTATCAGAATGCTAGAGAGAGTGATTTATTCAAAATGTGATTTCTTTATATACTATTTACAGAGACTAGTATGATTGGATGGCAAAGTTAACACTTCTTCAACTACATTGGTCAAGCCAGAGGACCATCAAGAAGTCTCTCCTCTAAAAAGAATTAATAACATAGATATAGTTAACAAAACATCTCTTTTTGTTTACAGCAAATCACCTGGGAAAGAAATTTCACAAACCAAAACATCTCAAGCGTGAAATCAAGGCTACAAAGCACTCTTCAGCACCTGCGAAATTTGCATATCTTCACACACATAACAAGAAATACCTATGCTGTCTCACAAGGTGTGTCAGACAGGAAAAAATGGAGATTTACACAGTGAGCCCAGGTGAGCTGCATATCCATATCCTATGAAATAGACTAAAATTAATACTTTAAAGTAGAAAACAGTGTCTGTTTAGTTTAATGATGCTAGCCTTTGGATAACCTCACTTCTTATTAAAGTTCTCTTACTCTCTTCTATAAAAAGTATCAACTGCAAATGTTATTGAAAGTTATTGCCAAAAATGCATTACTATCAAAACCAATCAAATAATTTCTACATACACAAAATAAAGATGAGATGATGGAATATATAAGGTCATCAGAAATAATCTCAAAATAAATTTAGTATAGGTGCAGGAAGATTGGAATCCAAAATTAGGAGCAATGCTTTGATTTTCAACTGGTCTACGTTTTACAATACCAACACTTGTTCGGTCATCCTCTGACTTTACCTCAGTAAATTAAACTCCATAAATAAAAATACATTTAAAACAAAGGCCATAATTTTAGAGTTTCTTATACAATTAGGAAAGTCAAATGAGTGAAGAGAATGACATTCAGCTCGGAAACACGACCAAATCTAAAGAGCATAAGTGGGAAAAAACAAAGAGTAATAGGATGCTATTGTGAAAGAATGGAGATTAAGTGTGAAAAAGAGAGCAACTGTAGGAATAATATATGGAGCACTGATGAGAGAAATAATATTTAGCAAATTTGGAATCATAACTGACCTCTGATATAATTTCATCCCTTACTTAGTGTCACAGGAAGTGTTTTCTTGAGAAAGTAGGTCCATGACTCTCGAGAGTCTTTGTAAAGCCAACTTATCTTGAAAACATATTATCACGTGACAGGCATCCCAGAAAATGTCTGACTTCCAAAGAAATTAAATATTGGAAGATTTGGTTTTTTTAAGGCAATAGTCTGTATCTTTTAATCACAAGACTACCTGTTAATACATCCTTTAGATTGCAATGTTGTCTTCAAAAAGCTACTGCCTTGGTTTAGATGTTGAAATAATCAAACTGCTGAAAGCTTCCTTGAATGAACTAATCATTAGCAAAATAAATCACGACATAAATTCAAATTCCATTGAAGAATTGTTCTGTATTTTTTGTGCAAAATAATTCACAGTACTAATATGTTACAGTATATTACATTTCCTGATGTAATTCCTGATGTTAATAATTTAACAGAAATATGTATTTTTTTGTTTATTGATCAGAAGCTCAATTTAGTAATTTGAAGCCTATCTCCAAAGCAGAGTTAGTATTAGAATCTTATCAACATTTGTTTTGAAGTACTTCTGGACTATAAAGCCACTAAATTTAATCTATTTAATAACTGTTTCATGTATAAGACTTAGAGTGAATTCCAGGTAGGAATTACTGCTTGTCTATAATAAAAATAATCTAATAGGAGAGCCCAGGAGTTATGGAAAATCTGTGTATTTTTCTTCTTTTAATGCAAAACATTTTTCATAGATGCCTCTTAATGACTGGAAGAGCTCATGGCCACAGATGGGTAATTACCCAATTGGCTTACAGATAAATAACCCCACAAAGGAAATATCTAATTTCTTGTATGAAGGGCTGTGAAGCCTTTCACCTGTATTTGTCAACAATCATGATTCATGACAGACAGCAAAAAGGATGCATGAATACTGTATTATTGTGGGCTGGGAACAGATTACAGCACTTGGCTTTTATGTCCAGTCACACATTTGTAACACTGCATATATCACTGCCCAGTTTAGGACATTGTTTAGGACATTACACCAGACTTTGAGAAATCTCTGGACATAAAAAGCTATTCCTATAGAATATAATAATTATGAAGGTGACAGGTAATTTCCACTTGCGTTTAATCTATCCTTCATAAAAAATATAGGGTTACTACCATAACCAATTGCCTTTAAGAAGGGAATGGACAGGTTCTCTGTAAAATACAAATTTCCTTTCTTTAGCAGTATGACAAAAAAGGGGTCTGTCTGGCAGCTCTGAATTTTTTTCACCACTGTGCCTACAGAAGCTCAGCACCTCAAGCATGATGGACACTAGTCTAGTGACAGACACCACAAGCAGGGACACTGGTCCTCCAGTCAGGGACACAACCTCCTGACCACAAGGTGAGGCTGCAGTGCACGCCACCCTTTCCTATGCTGCTAGAAGGAGCACACACCAGCAGCGATGACCCAGAGCCTTTCAGGAAGGTTCCAGTGAGCTTCAGGTCCAAGCTGTTTTGAGCTCAAATCAAACTCAAATTCTTTGAATGCAATCCTTTCCATGTTTTCCTTAGATATTATTAAAATTCAGCATTTTTAGCACCATAAAATAGGTGGTCCAGGACCTGAATGTAACTAACATGACCAAGACATCCAGAAAACTAGAGGGTGACACAATCTGCATCTCATCTAGAGGAAACCATGTTATAAGGCCAGAAGTTTTCAACACCTGGCTCAGTAAAAACAGTTTTCACAGCTCGGTCTCAATGTTTTTAACAGCTTTGTTGGGTAGGTTTTGGTAGGAAGACTATTTCAACATTTGAACCTTGCCTGAACTTATTTGAAGTACTAGTGCATGTTGGTTTGAAAGTAAACCAGTGGGAGAAATTAACCCCACACAAATATTTTGCAAGAGCTTTCAAAACAGAAAAAAAATTACAATTTAATTTAAAAGCTACAATAAATACGATGATACAGGAAAACTTGCTTAAACACACAAAATCAGAGTATAACCTGGCCCCTGTTGGTCAGGGTGGTGGTCACAGTCCAATTAAGCAATGGTTGCAGTGCTGTTGAAGTGATGTTCACTGTCTTGTCAAAAGTAATAGTCCTATGGAAGTTCAGGTCATCCTCTGGATAACTAGAGGTGGTAGTGTCCAAGTTCCCAAACACTCCAGGATTATATACCCTCAGAATCCAGGCAGGAGTGTTCAGTACCTCCCTCAGGCAGGGGAGCTTCAAAAGGGGATGATGTAGTCCCATGAATCATAAGAAGTTTCTGGAGTCCTTGATGGTCACTGCAGCTGTCCATTCTGCTGGTGCCACTGAGGTCACTATGGCCCATCAGCAGAGAGGGCCCCCTCAGGGTGGGTGGGACTGAGCTGCTGCTTCCCCAGAGGGAGTTGCCAAGGCTGAATCATTAGAGTGAAGGAAAAGAAACATTATCGTGCCTCACAGGGCAGTCTCTTTTTCCTTATCTCATTTACCACCCAGCTCATAGCCTGAGGGATGGGGTGTGCACTGGACAGCTGCTGCAGACAACCCACCATTAGCAGTTTGCCAGGAATAATGTAGATGGGTGCAGAATACGCAGTTTGGTTACATCTTTGGCACTCTTTCTCCTAAGACCATAAACATGACATAGTGCTATGACATTTGAACAGAAATCAGAAGGGTTGTCTTAAACTCAGTCACTAATCTTGGTATAGGGAACACAATGTTTGTTGAAGTGTGTAGTTTTGATTTTTATGGCTTGTCTTTGTAGAATTTGTATTAAAATAAATTGCATAGAATATTTTGTCTCACTTTCTGACATTTTATTTATACAATATAATCACATTTAAGTGACCTTCATCACATTGTTAGTATACAGCAAATAATTACTTTTCTTAAAAGTTTTCTTTCTGACCTGTCAGACCTCCACAAAAGCATGACAAATCTGGCATAATTTTTTTCACCTAGAAAAGTCACAAAGTTGGTCTGAGGAGCTTTTAAACATTTAGAAGTCATCCTCCATCTGTATATTTGCCAGCAAAATACAAGCACTTCTTTTCAACTCGCAGTTGTGCTGGGGAAATGTTTTGATGCTTGATTTAGACTATGGTCTCCCACAGGTCCCAGGGTTTCTGGCTGAAAGAAAAAGCTTCATGCTTTATGTTTTCTTGCAGCAGAGCAGTATTACACACCACACACTGTGCTACAGTCCACAGGTTTTTGAAAACAAGTCTGCCCAGTACTTATTTTGTTGGTCTTCTAGCACTGGAGCAGTTTCCTGAGGGAGGGGGCCAAGCTGTACACATTTCAGGTTCTCCTTGTCGCACAAACCATGTGGCACTCCCAGAGAATACTTACAGTCATGTGAGGTAATGGACTGGAGTTTTTGTGTATAGCTATCTGAATATTTGGCACCTGGTATTACAGGCTGGAGCATAAATCCATGCTGTCATTCAAACAAATCCTGTGTTCTCCAAATAACCTACCCAGTACTGGATGCAAAATTAAACAAATCTGCTCAAACACCGCTCATCATGGGGGACTGTAACTACCCTAATATCTGCTGGAAAAGCAACACAGTGAATCACAAGCTGTTCAGGAGTTTCCTGGAAAGCAGTGACAACTTCCTGACACAGGCAGTGGAGGATCCCTCAAGGATCATGTGCTGCTGGAACCTATAAAAAGAAAGAGGGAAAGCCTTGCTGTAGATGTGATGGTTGGGGGCAGCCTTGCTGTAGAGACCATGAGACTGTGGATTGTTTGAGGCTGAAGAGCTGACTTCAGTCTCTTCAGGGATCTTCTTGGAAGAACCACAAGTGTATAGGTCTTGAAGAGAGGGGGTTTCCCGGAGAGTTGGTTGGTATTCAAGGGTCACTTCCTCCAGGCTCAAGAACCATGCTTCCAAGTGAGCAAAAAACTGGGAAAAGAAGGCAAGATACCCACATAGATGAATCAAGAACTCCTACTGCAATTCTAGTTTGAGCAGAAAGTACACAGGAGATGGAAACAGTGTTGGACCATTTGAAATGAATATAGAGATGTTGCCAGAGTAAGCATAAATGAGATGAGGAAGTTGAAGGCCCGTCTGAATTAAATCTGACCAAGGATGTCAAGGATAACAATACAAGTGTCTTCATATACATCCATAACCAAAGGAAAACTAGGGATAATGTGGGCCTATTACTAAATGAAGTGGGGACCCTGGTAAAAGAGGATTCAGAGAAGGCAGAGTTACTGAATGACACCTTTGTTTTGGTCTTCACTGGCAAGACCAGCCTGTGGAGATCTCTGAGCCAGGAGATCAGGGTGAAGGAATGATGTAAGAGTTTTCCTTGGTCAAGAGGGGTTGGAGAACACCTAAGCAAACTTGACACCTACATGTCCATGGGCCCTGGCAGGATGCACAGAGGAGTGCTGAGACAGCTGATGGACATCACAGCTGTGCTCCTTACAATCAGCTTTGAGAGGTCACAGAGATCAGGACTAGTGCCCGAGGACTGAAAAAAGCAAATGTCACCCCAGTCTTCAAGCAAGGAAAGAAGGAGGATGCAGAGAACTATCAGCCAGTCAGCCTTACCTCAGTCCATGGAAAAGTGATTGAGCACCTCATTCCAGAGGCTACCTCTATCCATAGGGAGGACAAGAAGGTGATCAGGAATAGTCAGCATGGATTCACTAAAGGCAAATCATGCTTGACCAACCCGACTGCCTCCCACAACAAAACAACTGCCTGGGTGGATGAAGGGAGAGCATCAGATCTTGTCTGCCTGGAAACTGTCTCTAACAATGTCCTCACAGGAAAACTCAGGAAGAGTGGACTGGATGAGTGGACAGGGAGATGGACTGAGAACTGGCTGAACAGCAGATCCCAGAGTCATAATCAGTGGCACAGGCTCTTGTTGGAGGCCTGTCCATGGTGGTGCCTCCCAAGGTTCAGCAGCAGGCCCAGTCTTGTTCAACTTACCCATCAATGACTTGGGTGAAGGGGCAGAGGCCTCCTCAGCAATTTCCCTGACAACACAAAGCTGGGAGGAGTGGCCGATACCCCAGAGGGCTGTGCAGCCCTTCAGAAGGGCCTCAACAGGCTGGGGAGATGGGCAGAGGGGAACCTTCTGAAATTCAGCACAGGCACATGCAGGGTCCTGCACCTGGGGAGGAGCAACCCCAGGCACCAGCACAGGCTGTGGGTGACCGGCTGGGAAGCAGCTCTGTAGAGAAGGAGCTTGGGGTTTCAGTGGACAACAACTCCCCATGAGCCAGCAGTGCCCCTGTGGCCAGGGCCAGTGGTGCTCAGGAGTGCATAAGGAAAAGAACTGACAGATCAAAGGAGATCCTGCCCCTCTGCTCAGCCCCCAGTGAAGCGTCACCTGGAATGCTGTGTCCAGTGAAGGACTTCTCAGTTCATGAGAGACGCAGAGTTCCTGTAGTGGGTTGAGGTATGAACCGTGAGATGATTAAGAGACTAGACTATTATTTTATGAATGTAAAGGCTGAGGGAGCTGGGCCTCTTCAGCCTCAAAAAAAGACACTCCCCATGTATATGAGTCTGAAGGGAAGGTGTTAATAAGACGAAGCCAGGCTTTTTTCAGTGATGCCCAGCAATAGGACAAGAGAAAGGAAGTTCCACTTGAACATGAGGAAGAATATTTTTACTGTGCAAGTGACCACACACTGACAGAGGGTGCCCAGAGGATGTGTGGATTCTCCCTCACTGGATATTTTCCATACTTGTCTGGATGCAGTCCCTGGGATGCCCTCAGATGACTGTGTTTGAGCAGGCAAGTTGGAACACATGATCCACTGTGGTCCTGTCCAACCTAACCCATTCTATGATTCTGTGAAATTAGGAACCACTATTTGTTCTTTTTTGTGTAAAGTCAATCAGAAATTAACATGGGTGAAATTATACTTTATTTCTTAATAACTCTTTCACACTCAGATGTATCTTGAATCTTTCTAAAAAAATAACATGTGAGGCATGGAGCCACCACAGAAAGGTCCAAGTAGACCAACACCCTTAGCGTGCATCTGGGAAGGCTATCCAAGCACTTACGTACTTAAGTACATATATATTAAGGCTCATTTAATAAAATGCACAGTATGAAAATTATCACCATATTCTTTGCCATCTTTGAAAATATACTGTGATGACATAATACAAGGAAGCCTAAAGCTTTTTAAAAATATTTATTTGGAATTACAGATTTATAGTTGCAAATGCAGAAGTATTAACCTGGCTCTTCTCTTTAAACCTAGAGAAGATCTATCTTTTACATGTCTTTTCCTTTCCCCATCCCCCACCACTCCGAGATTAGCTGAAATACATTTACTTTCTTTTTCCTTCCCTTTGCTTTTCAGAGGCCTGCAAGGTTCTCTTTTTTGTGTGTCAGTTCAAGCTATAACCCTGCAGTTCGAGTTTATCTTGGCCATAAAGTGCAACAGTAATTTATATGCTCCCTTACCCCACACTCCTCTGAGGCATGGCCAGCTGTCTAGCCAGCAGTTTAAAGAAAGAGCTGTAATGAGCACAAGTGTGCAGGGGGTAAGGGGAAGGCACACACAGAGCACAGACGTGTTCTTTTTTCTTTGGCTGGTAGTGGTGATGTCTAAATGGCATTACAGCAAGTTGTCAGCATAGAGAGATTCTCTGCGCAGCCACTGCACACCTCCTTCTGTGGATTTCTCATTCCTTTCTTTCATTCCTTGGTAAAGAACAGATTTAAAGGATAAGACAAAACCTGGAGCAGCTGTTATGTGATATGGAATGTGAGTTATGAGTGTAAAACCTTGCTTCCTCCTGCTTTTTCCCCCTTTATCAAGAGTAAGCTCTTTTTAGCAGCCAGACAAAGCCTGATGGTGATCTTGATGTAGTTGACACAGGCTTTGCTTTTTGCTTGCCTGAGCTCCAATTTTTGATGTAATACAATTGTGACTATTTCTTCTATAGCTGTCCAGTATACTTATTTGAGCTTTACCGACAATGTACTGTTAGCAGAAAAAAAGGACATTTAAAAAAAAGTATTTTGCCTATAAGTCACTTCTGTCAAGTACTTTTCCCCCTACTATTTTCTCTAAAATGTTGTCATATGCACGTGTAAAGGAAAAAAGTCATATATACACAGCCCATGTGTGTTGCAGAAACCCTTCAAATTGTGTCAATACTTTCCCTAAAGTTCATTCAAAAAACAGAATTTTAGAGTGTGATCTCTCTAAGTCCAGTGAGAATCCAGCAAAAAAATCCCATGTTGTTGCACTAGGATCAGTAGAATTTGTTTAGCGTTACACTGATGCAACAGATGAAAACCTGGCTCAGTGCAACCTTTCCACTTATAAAGCAAAATATTCTATTTTCCTATAAACATGCTATAAAATCAAACCACTGAATTTTTAAATAGAAGGTTTGGATGCTTCAAAATATCAGGAGAAAAACTGGGGTTTTTTTCCTTACGATATAAATAATCAGTGAGTTAGGATCCAATAAAAGATTCTTTCACTGCAAAGGTCCCTCAACTCCCACAAATATTAACCTTTAGCTGGAGTTTGCCTATTTAGAACTTCAGGACAACAAACTAACTTCCTAAAAATGGCAGAGTTCCCACAAATGCTGTAATGGCTTTAATTCTGACAGAGGACAAGGCATAGGTTGATTCTTTCCTATGTGGTATTTTTAATTATTGTTCCTACATAAAAGTGCCTTGCAAAGGGAAACTCCTCTTCAGTCACCACACTCAACCTATTCAAATCCATGGTATACAAAGACTTCTGGAGTCTCTGAACCAAAAAATAATGAGCAACTAATCTAGGCTGATGTAAGATGCATTAATCAGAGGACTTACAAGTAGATAACGCATAAGTCTGTATATATTTTGAAGCAAAATTTAAACTGAGATCCCATCTGGAATGTCTTGACTCCTATGCTGTTTATTTTTAATAAATCCTGGCTAAGTAGTTAAATGTAATAAAGCCCTCCCTCAAGGTACAATTTGCACTATGATTTAATAAAAATAAACCTACAAATGCACAGTCTCTTCTTTCATGGAGCCTATGAACAGGTTTGTTTGATCATAAACCAGAGTGTCCTAAAGGGGTCAGAAATATAGGCAGGAAGTCACAAAATGAGAGTCTTGTGAAAAAGGCAAGTTAAAGTGTTTGAGGGAAAATAAATTGAAAGAGATACCCAGCAGGAGGGAGGTATTTGCAAAACAGCGAAGGAAAAAATTTCAAGAGGACTAATAGGAAAGTCAAAATTAGCAAAGAACTTGTAATAGAAAATTGGTGGCAAAAAAGTCAATACACTTTATGAAATCATATGAAAAAGCCATCATTTCTCATATACAAGAAGTGACAGTTCTCTGCATAGAAGTGGTGTGACTGAACTCAAGCATCAATATTAATTTCTTGGCAACTCAGGTAAAAAAGAAAATTGTTAACATGTCAGAGAAAGTTCAGCAAACTTCCATAAATGAAAGGTTAAGCAGCATGATCAAAAATACAGGTCCTGAGCTTTCATCTATGGAAATCACTTTCACTATTTTCTCAGACTTAGAATGCAGCAAGATCAGCTAAATACTGCTATGATTAACTGCAGGATGCAGGCACCAGGGAGACATCATAATCATTCAAGTCAAAGACTGACTATAGGTGACCCTTCCAGCCCCTCTTCCTCTTCATCATCTGCAGAAGACAAGTTCAGAGAGTACATGGTGGTCTAAAGCATGGAGCTGCACAGGCTTCTTGGTCCACAGAGGTATGACTGGGAGTCAGAAGATGGAAAGAAGCCAAAATAAATGTAGACTGAATAAAAGAAAAACTTCCCTGCTCTGAAATCCAAGTCTATCCTCCCTGAAGACTTGGAAAAATGTACCACCGCCTGTGTATCATTTAAAACAAAAGAGTATAGCACACTATGAAATACATACTTTTGCAGTTTACATGACAGTTCTCTCTTTACAGGTCTTATACTCCACTTGTTGTTTCGATCACCACCTGATGCGTTTGTGTGGCACAACAGTGGGTGTGCAGCTTCCTGCTTCAGCTGTAAGTGTCTGCTAACCTACCTTGGATTTCCAAGGGCCAAGTAAATTCCCCCACATTTTGCCTCAGTAAAATCATTGTTCCAAAGCCCTCTTCACACTTCTGTCCACAGTCTTACTGAGAGAGGTCACTGCTATTAAACTGCCAATACCTCCTTCCCAGACTGAGATGGATGGCAGAAAACAGCCAATCCCTCTCTGCTGAGGGGAGCTAATAAGTGCGCCTCATCCACCAGTATAACATGTGAGAAATTTCATATAAAAGAGCCACAGGCCACATTTTTGTTTGGAGGATGTGCATCCTGGATAAACCAAAAGAATGTAGACTTCCGCAAGCCGCTAGAAACAATCACAACTCTGAAGTTAATTTAGATTTTTGAATTTCACCTGAGACAATATACTTGGACAATTTATAGAAAGATGCCTGTATGAAAATGAGGACAAATATTTCACACAGTTAAGATTTTATTTACCTTACATAATCCCTGTAACAATAAACAATAAATTACAGGATGGAGCACTCACTAGAGCAGTGCGAAAAAAGGAGACAGAGGATTAAAAGGAAAGTTTGTGGATACAGCAGCTTCATTAACATTTCCTACTTCCTTTTAAAAACTTGAACAAGAAAAGATAAGACTGAACTTCAAAACCAGACTGACATAATTTTTTTCCTTTGAGTTCATAATTTACTTTTTCTCTCCATATCTGTTCTTAGATCCTATTGATTTCTAAAACTTAACATTTTCCCGAGTATCCTCGGGCTCTTTCAATTCCAAAGAAATATTGACAAAACTGCTGGAAACACTTCTGGCTACTTTAGATGGATTCAGAGGTACTTCAAGCTTTGTTCCATCTTCACAGAATTCTCCTGTCTGGTCACAATGAAGAAATAACATAAATGATAACTTTTAAGAGGAAACTTCTTGCTATCTAAAAAACCAACATTATTGCAGGACAATCATACATTGTATTTTTTTTTGTCCTATTTTACTTGTTTTCCTCATTTTAATCAGGATGAGTAGATAAAATATGTATTTAAATTGGATTTTGGGAATCACCATAAAACATTGGATGGAAGGTGGCAGTTCTAGTAACGATAAGAGACTTAGTTTTCCTTTACTTTACAAACACAAGCCAAAAATTACTGTCTTCCTTGAAAAGACCTTGTTCATAATTTGAAAATTTTTACTCCATCGATCATATTGATGCATTGTGAGATCTTAAATAACTACTTTTTTAGAATCAATACTCTTTATGAATACTTTTCATGTTAAAAAAAATTCAAGGAAAAACAAAAGAGAAACCCTTTATTTTTTTAGTTTTAAAATCACCAATCTGATTGTAAGTTTGCGGGGTTTGGTTTTTAATTTATTTTTTAAATAGAAACTGATTTATAGAGAAGATGGCAGTCAGCTATGTAACGACACAGAAAGTCTTTGATAGGAAGCCCCTTTCATTCCCTAAAAGTACTTAGTCAAAATGAGTAACTGGATGAAGAGCAGATGTTAAAACTAGAAACACCAAAGTTATGGCAGCAGGCAGAGAACAAAAGAGTTAGAGGTATTTTTAAAAACATCAGCCACTTTTCAGATGGCCACCTGCTAAGTAAGCTCTTGTCCCCTGATAATTGAGACAATCCACACAAAGACTCCTGACCAGTTTCTGAAACAAAAACCAACAAAAGATGCAGAACTGCCACTAACCATCCCTGATTAAAAGCAGATTGTGGCCTTGCTCTCCTCAACTTCGCCCTTCCCCTCCTTGAATTTTGCATCTTCTGCTGTGAGTCAGAACTTCTTGAATACTCTTTAGGACAGCTTTATGAGCACTGAAAGACATATACTTGTTCCCATTACTCTGCTGCACTGGGACAAGTTTTCAGTCTTTCTCCAATCCCTATAGTTTGTTTGTTTTCGTGGTTTTGTGTTTTTGTTCTTGTGTTGGTTTTTTTTTCCTGTGGAAGCTGGGACCCTTGCATGCCAGATTTAAACTGCTGCCAACAGGCCTGTTTTTCACATCTACCTTTGGTGTAACTCTACCCCTATTGATGGCTGTGGATTAAAGAGAGTGAACTGCAATGAAGGAACATTTCAGACTCCTGTGCTCTTAACAGAGCACCCTCCTCCCACCAGATTTACACGACTGTTTGGTTTAAAATCCTGGAAACACACACACATAGGAGCTGAGCCTGGATACTCAGTTACTGCTCTGGAGGCAAACAAAAGGAAGGAAGTGAACAAATCAGGGACAGATTAAGTTACCAGAGACTCTGACCTCGAAGGCTCAAGAAATAAAGTCAGGGAAATCGGAGGCACTAGTTAGCTGGAAATTCCTTTGAATTCCTCTAATCCCTCAGGTCAATTTAAAGGGAAATGGTCTGACCATTCTGCATCTGTGAGTGATTGAAAGCAAATAAGAAGCATTGTGTGATTTCCAGTTCGAGAAGTATATAGTACACACCGCTTTTATGAAAGCAAATACAACAAATCTCAGTTGACCTAGGCTGACTAATAAACCCTGAGATGCCTCTAACATATGGGAAGCTGATGCTGGTACAGACTCCACAGGATTTAAAAAAAGAGAAGAGAGAAAATAAAAACTCCCACTTTCCAAGTCTCTAAAGTGAAGGAATGAAAACAGGGAAATAATTTATTGCAAGAAATGTTTTTGGCTGAAACACTCTAGTCCCCAAATCATCCTCAATATTTAGTCTGCTGTAATGTTGATGGGGAAAAAAAAAAAAAAAAAAGCCTAAAATCACATCCTACTGGGCCTCTCAGATTAAGCCTTCTGCTACATGTAAGCGGAAGCAGCTTTCCAAATCTTGTTTATGTAATGACACCGTACAATAAGAGCCTGGCCACAGAGGAAAGCTTTATTGGGCCTTCTAATAAATAATATTAATGTGTGGCACTGGAAATGGTCCCATTTGGGCTTATAACGTGCAGTGATTAAGGGCTAGACCATGCCTGTAAAAGGAATAGTGTGGCTATGGGTGTCAATTAAAACAAAAGCGTGCTTTCCAGAGACAACATGTGACAGCATTCCTCTCCAAACTCAATACCTATTTCTCTATCATTACCCTTAAATCCTGGAGATGCCATACATGGCAGTCCCACAGCGACAGTCTTCCCTTCCTACACTGCCCAGTCCGAGTAGGTTCATTTCCCAGGGCCTGGGGCTTAGGAAATACCCAGCCGAGATTAACATTTATTGAAAGGGTCAGAAGAAAGGCTTGCCTCTTAAATCTGTGTCAACACATGGAAAATAAAACATGTAGCTGCAAACTGGCAAACAACAAAGGAAAAGGATCAGCTGGTTGCTGGATTAGACATGTAGGTGTACACAGTCCTTGTAATTTTTTTTTAATGATTAATGATATTAATGATATTATACTAGTATTATATTAGTAATACTAAACTGATCTCACTTCACAAAAATATTTGACTCCTCCAGGTTACCAATTTTTGCCCCAACCCCTACAAATTTCTGAAACACTAAGTATGTCTGTAAAATTCTGCTCCTACCTGATCAGGTCTGTCTGACCATCTCCTTATTGCCTATCTTTTCAGATTAAGAAAATAAACAGTAATTTTCCCCAACTCTACTTAGTTACAAAAGACTTTTCCTTCCACATTTATGCACATTACTTCACTCTACAACAGCAATTTATGGAGCATCATCATTCAGAATTCATTCATCATGAACTCTGAATGGTGGCCGAGTCTGGATACAAATTGAATGTGTTAAACAGAAGAAGATATTTGAAGAAATTCACATTCTATTTACTTAACAATAAATTTCTGTGCTTTATTAAACATTAGTATGACCGTTACAATGTTTATAAATCTCAAGAAAGAAGAATTTTATATCAGAGCTGTTCTGCAGAAGATTGCTTGGCCCCTCTTCTAAATACATAATTTTTAGTTCTTTAAGACAAGTATTGAAGTGTTAAGAATTCTTATAGTTATTTGAGGGATAAAATTCTCCATTTCTTTCAGGCAAGTTGAATGATTTTGACAAGACAGGAGAAATAATAGCACGAACAATAGGAAGAGGATTTGCAATGTTAATTTTAAATGTTGATTTAGATAAACAGATGGATTATTTTTCCTGGGGTTCCAAAAGCTGCACTAGTTCTTGGCAATGATCAAAACTATCCCCTTACTCCTTCATGCTGCTTTGTTTCCTACAAATCTGCTGACATTTTTGCAAACTGTTCCAAAGAAAACAAAATAGTACGTCTGCAAACTTTTGCTTCTTTTAAAACTGACTTCTAACTGTACATCAGGATGATATGCAGGAAGATGTTAATGTTGAAGCAAAGAAATTCACACAAAAAGAAAAAAAACATAGAACTACACAAAAATAATAAGAAAAAAAGTGTAATTTGCAACCAGGTAGTTCTAAGTGCCAATAATGGTCCACAGTGACATATTACCTCACCTGCAATCAGAAAAACATGAGATATTTCTGTACTGCAAGGATCTTAAATTTTTTTATTTTACAAATAAAATTCACCTCTTTTCAAAACACTGAAATAACATGTCTATTTGACAGTTACTTAGTGTAACATACAGATGATATCAATTACAAGAGATCACTTATGAACACAGAATAAAAAACTTAAAGATATACTTAATACAGTCTTGTGTCTAGAAATGTGGAGAAGCATATTTTCAGGAAGTACTTACAAAAAAGGGTGTAAATGTATGTAATTTGAAAAAAAAAAAAAGGAAGTGTGAAATATGCCACTGTCTTGACTCTTTCTCTCTTTCTGTATATGGGAACACTTAATATGGGATCAACATTGAGCCCAATTAGCTGCTTCAGATTGCTGAAATCAGAAACTAAGAGTGTGGAGAGGGACAGTGAAATAAAAAGGAGGAAAGAAAACAGAACAGATGTCCACAGAGATGGATGTGTTTGCAAATGGATAGTTTTTAGACAACAATAAGAAAAATCTGAAAATGCAATAAAGCTGTATACAAAAACATCACAAGAGCTGGTTGATACTCAGGGGTCACTTCTTCGAGGCTCAAGAATGGTGCATCCCCAGGGAAGAAATTGAGCAAAAATGTCTGAGACCTGGGTGAAGAAGGAACGCCTATTTAAGCACAGATGTAAGCAGAAGATACACAAGGTGGAAGTAGGGACGAATATCGGGAAGTTGTCAGAGTATGCAGAAATGAAATGAGGAAGACTAAGGCCCATCTGGAGTTAAATCTATCAAGCACAACAAGCAGGCCTTGTTCAAATACATCAATAACAAAACAAATACTGGGGAAATTGTAGATTTAGTAGACAATACAATGGGAACCCTTGAAACAGAGGTTGTAGAGAAGGCAGAGATACTGAATATCTGTGTTTCAGACTTCACTGCCAAGGCAATGACAAGGGAACCAGGGATAAAGTCTACAGCAAGGATGACTTTCACATGTTGAGAACTCCTGGCGACTCATCAACTCCTGGCCCCTCACAGGACATTCCAAAAATCACACCAAGTACCTCTAAGCATTGTTGTCTTGAGCTCTGTCAAGCTTGGAGCTGTGGCCACTTCAGTGGGAAGTCTGTTCCAATGCCCAAACACCCTCTGAGTGAAAAACCTTTACCTGTTATCCAACCTAAACCTCCATTGTCTCTGTTTCATGCATTTTCCTTGAGTTCTCTCACTGGTCCCCACACAGAACAGATCTGTATCTGATCCCCTTGCTTGCCCTCCTGAGAAAGGAAGATCTCCCCTCAGTCTCCTCCTCTCCAGGCTGAACAGACCAAGTGACCCCAGCCACTCCTCACACGCTTCCCCTCAGGGCCCTTCACCATCCTCATGGCCCTCCCTTGGATACTCTCTAACAGCTCAGTGTCTTTTTTGTATTGTGGCACCCAAACCTGCCCCCAGCACTGAGGTGAGGCTGCCCCAGAGCAGAGCAGAGCAGGACAACCCCCTCCCTTACCCGGCTGTGATGCTGTGCCTGGTGCACCCCAGGACAGGGTTGTCCCTTCTGGCTGCCAGGACACTGCTGGCTCATGTTCAGCTTCAACCAGGACCCTCAAGGCCCTTTCTGCAGCGGTGCTCTCCAGCCTTTTGTTCTCTTGTTCATACACACAAACAGGGTTGTCCAGTTCCAGGTACAGAGTCTGACACTTGCCTTTGTAAAACTTTGTATGTTGGTGATTGCCCTTGTAACTCTCTGATTTGTGGAGATCTCTCTGCAGGACCTTTCTGTCTTTGAGGGAGTCAACATTTCCTCCCGATTTAGTGTCATTGGCAAACTTCCTTTGTATTCCTTCAAGTCTTAATTATGCACACTCTTTAATTATGCACAGCATCAAAATCACCTTTAAAAATACCAGTTTAGTATTAGCTTTGTTCAAGTTCTGTGGAACTTCCTGTCTTTCAAAAATGTGGAAAACCAGAGGATCAGAGGCCACCAGCTAGTTTTCTTACATCAATCTTTTTAAAAATACTTCAAAACATTTCAAATGCTTTAGACCTGATGGTTTAACTGCTTAACATCCTTCAGAATTACTTAGAGAATGGGAAAAAAATATTATCATGTCCACTACTACCATCACATGTACAATAGCTGATTGCGACATAACATTCATTGAGAACTTCCTCTACTTTACTACTGACAGTCAAATGCTGTGATTCTGGAGGAAGCCATGTGCAAGGCTGAGAGTTGGACTCAATCCTTGTGTGTTCCTTATAACTTGGAATATTCTGTAGCCTTCTGTGATTTGCATGTGATAATGAATAATACAGTTTTTAAGCTTCATTTTGATCCTTGTTACCCTTAAACACACAGTTTTATTTAATTTAAATAAGTTCCAGTCAAAATTTTAACAATTCTCTCCCCTACGAGCTGTGCATTTTTAATACTTTTTTATATGTTGCTTGAATATTTAATGAACAATTCTAAATGACACTTCTACTTACCTTCTGTTATTTTATAACATAAACAGTTTTGCTTTTTGTGTTAATGCCAGATATGTAGTTTGGCAGCATGTACTATGATACTTCCATAGCAGGATTCAGTTACTGCTCATATTTTTCTTCTGTAAGACACACAGATATTTTATTTAAAGATGAATATTGGCATTTAGTAATCTTTTTTTTCCCCCTGAAGAAGTGCATCAGTATTTAAACATATACCATTTTTAAAAACTCTGCTAAGCTGATGAGTAAGTTTCCGTGTGTTGGATGAAACTATTTTTAAATTAGAAAATTGTCAGTAATAACTTCTAGACTCTTTTGAGAAACTTATATCCTGACAGCATTAGAACCTAAATGTCAGTCATAGAACCTCAGAAGTAATCTAATTACACACACACAGACACAGACACATACAGATACACACACTTCTCACCTCTAGCGTTAGGGACACTAGATCAGGAAACCCAAACTCGACTAGAATCAAAACCCCATCCATCCTGGTCTCGAACAATTACAGGGATGGGGAATCCAAAACTTCTCTGGGCCATCTATTCCAGTGCATCACCACCCTCATAGTAAAGAATATTTTCATAGAAAAGTCTGTTATTCTAAGTCTACTTTTCTATACTAAGTCTACTTTTCTAAGTCTACTATCCTCATTCAGTTTAAATCAGTCAGACTAAATTTTCCACCCCAGTAATGTAAGCTGATTCCTTGTTTCACTAACTAGAGGGAAAATCCAAATGCTGCCATCTTGTTCTGGAATGCAATTTGATGACTCATAGCATACCTCCTGGTGTCTGTTCTACAGCCATGTGTCACAACTCTGCTCCACAGCAGCTCAGTATCACCCCCAAAAAAGCAAGCAATGTTGTTTGTCATAAATATCTGTTAGCTGTCCCATCCTGTAAATCCAGTTGGAGTGACCAGCATCCCTCCTTCTTGCCCTATAGACCTCTCCTCAGAGGGAACAGATGAACTTATTTTGAGAACACTTGCTCCGCTATTAAAATAATTTTCAGTTTTATTTTTGCCTCATTTTATGTGTTCTAGACCTAGCACAATTTGTTAGTCTTTCAATAGACATATAGTAATATAATCCAACTAAAATTCTTCTTCCCTAATATAGCATAATAGCCTAACACATCATAGAAACATTAAGGCTAGAAAAGACTTCTAAGATTGTGGCAGTGTGGATTTAAGTTTACATAAAGTTTATAGAATCCTGTTGGTAGAATGGTTCATTCTCTGTACCCCATTGTTCTTCCCAGTTGGTACGTTCCTGAAATCTCCCTAGTTACGTAACCATCACTTATCTGTCACTTCTATGTGAATCCCCTCCCTAAGTTTACTGATTGGTTTCTGTAATGTCACCTCATGTCCTTACCACCTCCTAGGTTGAAGCCCATTGATTGTAACCTTCTTACCACGCCCCACGTCACTGCTGTATAAAACATCATGTTACAAGAGCCTCCTTGGCTCAGCCTGAGCGTTCTGCAGGTGGTAAGGAGGTCCCCGTTGACCCCTAAATAAACCTTCTGTCAGCTTACTCGGCTGGCTCCTCCCTTCGTTTCTCTCCGTCGCTGTCAGCGCTTCTCCACCGCCTCACAGAGCCTCTCGGGAAACAAGGACTCACAGGGATCAGCGGCTTGCGTGACTCGCCCGGCTGTACCTTCTAGCTTGCCGCGGAGCCTGAGCTAGCCTGGGCAGGCAGAGAGACAGTTCTCTATCGGCACCGCGACATGAGATCATTGAGTCCAACCTTTAACCTAGCAGTAACTTGCTCCCAGCCAAAACTCTATTCTCTTCTTAATTCACATCTTATAGACAGTCTCTAGTTCATTTCCTTTGACATATGAACATCAAATATTTCAAATAGAATAACTTGGATTTTCTTTTCTTCTGTATCCTTTGGGATGATACATTATCTGATTCTTAATTTTATTAAGGAATGAAATTTTATCTGGCTCAAGACTAAATTAACCATTTTGTTTAACATTTTAAGCTATGTTGAAGAGAAAAATGTATACTATTTTAATTAAAAACTTTTTTTTAGTATTTAAAAAAACTAATGGCACTTCTGAAATAAGTTGTATCATTTGAAAAGTGTTGATGAAGTGTCTAAAAACTAAATCTTAAACTAAAAAGTCTTCCCCTTGATTCAGGAGTCCTTCTAAAAGAATTCAATCTTAGTGATTTATTATTGAATATTCCATCCCTACTCCCTGATATCATCATTATTATCAGTGGAGAAAAGAACACATACATCCTATTTCTGTATATTTAATACCAAAAAAAAAATTGGCAAAAATTAGTAGCTAGAAAACCACAGCAACAAACTCCTTACAGCATAAAGATGCTTGCAACAAGCTATGTCTTTTACTGAAACAGTCAAATTTTGATTGTCAGCAAGCAGGAAGAACAGCATGTACAGAAGTCAACATTTTAACCAAATATACATGGATCATGGATATGAAGAGAATTTGGTACCAGCATGACCGTTCCCACATTTGCTTGCTATAGTCAGTAAATAGATAAGAAATTGATTTTAAAAATAAAGAAATAAATGTTAAGAGTATGTAAAATATTATCCCTGGGAGACTTTATAGCTTCTCCATTTTGACTTCATTCCTGATGCTCATCCCTAGAGAAGTAAATCAAGAAATTTTCAGGTTTTGCAATCTCTCTGATACTCATCCATAGCAGTCACTGCTTGGATATTTCATTATGTGAACAAGCCACCTCTTGTACATAAACAGTGATGAACAACTGAGGAACAACTACTAGGAAAAAGTCAGCCTTGGCTTTTTAATGAAGGACTCTTTCATTAACAAACCATTAAATAATGCAGACAAAAAAAATACTTTACAATAATGTTGGTGTGTAAAAAGATTTTGCAGTGTCCTCATGGACAGATAATTATTGTGCAGAGACTAATGACAAATTCTTAGAAAAACTCTCCAAAATGGTTACCCAATAGCATACACTATTGAAGTGAATGTGATTTAACAAAAGACCTGAATGCTAACAATACTGCTATGAATGCCTCTAAATGGATCAAAAGTGACAATGAGGCTCAGAGCAAGGGTGAAGAAGTCAGAGGTTCAGACGGCATTTTCATTAATCCTTCTATCAAGGGTCAAAGGATCAAACCAGGACAGATTCATCCTACAGATGAAAGCAGAGTTCTACAGATGGTTCACCAGGAGCGTTTTAGTTTCCTTGACTTTGGGAAGATGGTCCATAAGTCATTGTTTGAGGGTAGTTTCTATGGCAAGAAAGGGGTTTACACATATTGCATGACATTCACTAGTTTGACAGAAGAATCTCTTCAGCTGTGACTGACTGATTAGGAGAAACTGCAACATTCTGGACAAAGTCCCTTAAAAGCAGGAAGGATAATGTTATTCATTACAGCATCACATAAAGGAAGTAAGTTCAGTGAATGAACTCAATGTTTTATGTTTGTGATTTCTGTGCACCAGTGGAAACAGATCAGGAAACAATCAAGAAGATGTATAAGAAGTAGTTTAAGATAAAAGCTGTGATTTAACTGACCTAACAGACATTTTTTAGGAAGAGTGACATGATTAGAAGGAATGAATTAGAAGATATTAACATGTGTCTCAAGAAGCAGCAAGTCCCAGCTTTGGGAAAATACAGACCTCCTAATGGCTCTGGTAGTGATCAAGGCAGAACATGATAGCCCAACGATAAACACATTTACATGAGCGTACTGCAGGATTTCAAAAAGGCAGAAAATCAAGGCAATTATGAAAAAAAAATCCCAAATGATCAGAAAAAATAAGGAATTTTAATATACAGCTCTGATGTGTTTTACCATTCTTGATTCACAGGGAAGCAGAATCATCTGGGTTCATTAAGAAAATGTGGAAGGTGTAAATGACAACAGTAAACTGGCAAAGGCAGAACTGGGTAATTAAAAAAGTAAAAGAAGTCAGAGAAAATTTTAGTGCAGATACTGCAGTGGCTTCAGTACTGAGGAAAAAAATGTTGGACCAGCCAGATACTTTGCCCACCTCATCAGAAATCAGCATTAAAAGACAAAACTAAAACCAACCAAACCAAAACCAACCAACCAACCAATAAAAAACAACCAACACCCTCAATTAAAACAAATAAATAAACAGATAAACAAACAAAAAAGACAAGACCAAACCAGCCAAAAAGAACACCTCTATCTCATATAACACGCTCATAGAAAGATTTCAAAGAAATCAGAGATGAAAATGCTTAAGGTCAATAAAAAAAAATTAGAAAGCTGTATTCAGACAGCAGCTTTTTGTTCTCTGCCTTAAAGAAGAGATTGAGGTATTCATTGAGTTATTTATTGAGGTATTAAAAGTATTTATTCTGCTACTGTAAAACGGTAGTTTTGTTAATGATGAGGAAAATGTTTGGTGAATTATCCTTAACTAAGAAATCTAGTTGGTACTGCAAACTTTCTGAAGGGCAGGATTCAAACTTAAAAGAATCCTCATTAACTGAAGAAAAAAAGAAAGTGAGATGCAAAAAGCCAATGAAGTTTTAGAAGGGTTAAGTATTCAGAGTCAGCTGAATAGAGGAATGATGCAAAGCCTCTGGGACAGCAGTCCTACCAGCATGTCTGGGAACTATAGTGAAATCATTAACTTTAGTCAATAAAATTACAAAAAAGGCAAATATTATTTAGAGCTACATAAGACCCATAATTTATAAGTACAGAATTAATCCTTCACCTTCTTCAGGGCTGATCTATTAGAGTAGTTTTTGGAGATCTGGAAATTGAGTTGATCATGAGAAAGCAGTTTGTCTTTGTGGCCAGGAGTGCCAATGGTGTCGTGGGATGCATCAGGAGTAGCATGGCCAGCACGTCAAGAGGTCAGATCTGGAGTATTGTGTTCAGTTCTGGCCTCCACAGATCAAGAAAGACAAGGAGTTACTGAAGAGTGTCCAGTGGAGTCCACAAAGCTGGTGTTGGGTCTGGAACCTCTCTCTTACAAGAGATGTTCTCTTGCGAGAGCTGGGCCAGTCTAGTCCACAGAGGAGAAGACTGAGAGGGGATCTGATAAATACGTACAAATATCTTAAAGGCAGGTGCCAAGAGAATGGTGCCAGACCCTTTTCACTGGTGCTGAGACAGGACAAGGAGTAATGTCCATAAAATAAAACACAAGAACTTCCACGTCAGCATGAGAAAGAACTTCTTTTTGTTCAGGTTGGCAGAGCACTGGAATAGATTGCCCAGGGTTGTCATGGAGTCTCCCTCTCTGGAGAAATTCAAATTCCACCCAGACCGATTCCTGTGTGACTTGCTGTCCTAGTGACCCTGACAAAGTCCACTAGATGATCTCCAGAAGTCTCTTCCAATGCTAACTATTCTGTTACTCTGTGATTCTACCTCTGTGGGTGTCTTGGTTTAGAAAGACAGGCATTTCTCAGGGAAAACTGGAGTTTCCCTTAGAATGGAGAATGTAAAAACCCCTCTCTCCAAATTATTACAATTTTGCAATTAGGAGCTTTCAGGCAAAAACAATGGGAATAGGAATAATAGTTCTTTACTAAGAATGTTAAAAAAATATATACAAATGCAGTAATACAAATAAAAGCCAGCAAGCCGTCAAACAAAAGTCCTGGAAAACCCTGATGTCCGTCGGTGTGCTCACAGAGAGCCAACGGGCTCTGTCGCCGCCAGCCCAGACACAGCGACAGAGTGTTAGGGGGTCAGTCTGCAAGCTCGCAAGCAGTACTGACTCCCGTGGGTTCTTTGCCTGGCAGAGGCTTATGCGAGCGATGGAGATTCGACGGGCAGTGGAAAGAAAGGAGGAGACAATTTCAGACGAACAGAGGGTTTATTGCAAACACCTCCTCAGCCCGAAACTGCTCGGGGGGCGAGGGGTGCGGGGGGTTTTTGTCCGAAGGATTTGGAGGGGGGACAAAGGGGGTGGCCAGCCACTGCCAGCCAACCGGGGCAGGTTGCCAGGGGATACGGGTGTAATAGAACATCGCTTGGACTAATCAGGGGAAAAATAGGAGGGATTTACAAAGGCGGGAGAAATGACAGGCAGCTAACCGTGTGCCGCATAACAGGTGACAGAGTCATGTGAGTTAAACAAAGGAACAACCGAGGGGTGGGATACAGGGAACCCAACAAGTACAAAAGTATAGAAAGCCTAACCGATTAAATTAACACACTGCCACATCTCCCCGTTTTCTTTTTACTAAAAGAACAGAAGTGAGGGGGGTCCGGCAGATGCTCAGAGTCCAGGTAACATTTGGCGAATCGAGGTGGTTGAGCTGGCCACTAATCGTCTGTGAGGCTTTCGCCGTCACTTTCTTCTTCAATCTCCTTTTCAAGCTCCTTCAGCTCGTCTTCAGGAGCCGTGACCTTGGCGAGCCGAGCAGCAGCCGGAGACGGGGTAGATGTGGAACTTAAAACTAACTTAATTAACAATCTCCTGATTAGTCCGAAAGCAAGACAATTAAAATAATAAACAAAATCAACAGACATGTTTTTAAAATGGACCTGGCCCATCCAGATAAACCCCAACCTTTAAGAATGTAAAGAGCACGGTCGGGAGGCTTAGCATCTTGGGTCCGGGTCTGAAAAACAAAACTGGGGGGCCAAAAATTATTAATTTGGGTCACAGAAATAGGTAAAGGACAGGTCATGGTCCCATTCCCACAGGATGGGAAGAGAGGGTCTGGAGGAGACTCGCCTTCGACGGCGGAATGCCGCCGAAGCCACCTGCGGGACGCTGTCGTCACGCTCCCTCTTCCTTTTAATGAATGGTTTTACCCATTTGGCAGGTATCCATTTGATCCCGGTAGGCGTGAGGACACAGGCGTACCCACGCCCCCACGTCACCAGGTCAAACGGACCCTCCACCTTCCCTGACTCAGGCGATCTCACCAGCACCGGGGGCTTGGGATCAAACTGCCACTCCTTGTTGCACCCAAAGTGTATGGTAATGGGCGGATTGGGATTTTCAAAGGAACAATTTAGAAAATTGATGACATAAAGGGCTCGGGCCAATCTGATTGCCGGCGGTTCCACCTTTAATACCTGTTGCTGTTGTTTAAGGACCCTCTTGATCTCTTGGTGTGTCCTCTCTACGATTGCTTGGCCTGTGGGGGAGTGGGGGATGCCTGTCTTGTGCTCCACTCCCCATTGCTGCAGGAAGCCAGCAAATTCCTTGGATTTGTACGCAGGGCCGTTGTCTGTTTTGATTCCCTTGGGGATGCCCATGAATGAGAAAGCCTGGACAAAGTGTTGGATAACATGTTGGGCCCTCTCACCTGCGTGCGCAGAGGCATAGACAGCGCCAGAGAAGGTATTGACGGAGACGTGAACGTACTTCAGTCTCCCAAAGGATGGAATGTGGTTGACATCCGTCTGCCAGAGTTCACAGCTCTCCAACCCACGAGGGTTGACTCCGGCATGCAGGGTAGGCACAGCGTGGGACTGACAGGAAGGACACGAGCCGACAATCGCCTTAGCTTGTTGACGTGTGAGGTTAAAACGTCTAGCCAAGCTAGGCGCGTTCTGGTGGAACAGCTGATGACTGAGCTTGGCCTGCTCAAAAACGTCAGGCAACGGGGCTATCGCTACAGGGGCAGCAAGAGCATCAGCCCTCCTGTTACCCTCAGCAATAAACCCAGGCAATTCAGTGTGCGACCTGGTATGCATCACATAAAACGGTTGCTCTCGGTGGGAGACAATTTTGACCAATTTCGAGAGCTGCTCATACAGAGCTGTGTTGGACACCTCTTGTAAAATTGCCTGATCTGCTCTAGATACCACCCCCGCTACGTATGCGGAGTCGGTTACAATATTGAGAGGTCCAGAGAATCTCTCAAGTGCTCTGACAACAGCAGCCAACTCGGCTATTTGAGGTGAACCCTCAACTACTTTAATATCTGCCTCCCACTGCCGAGTTTCAGGGTCCTCCCAAGTCATCACTGACTTATGAGAACTCCCGGACGCGTCTGTAAAAACTGTCATCGCATCGAGAGGTTTCCTGCTCTGGACACTCTTTAAAGCCAATTTAAATGTTACGTCCGAATTAAATAGTTTGTGGGCCGGCCAATGAATTGAAATTTGGCCCGTAAAGGAATCTAGAGCGAATTGAAGTGCTTCATTTTCCTGAAGCAGGTGTTCCAACATGGGTTTGGTCATTTGGCCTGTTGACAATCCAATTGGCATGTGAATACATTCGAAGTCGCACCCTGCCAAATCTTTCATCCGCGTTCTTGCTTTGTGGACGAGCTCAGCCATAAGCTCTTGTGGCTGTGTCATTCTTTTGGGCCGATGGTGGCTGAGAAAGACCCACTCTATAATAAGAAGAGGGTCCTTTCTGCCTTGGCCCTTGGTGTTGTGTGCTGATGTTTTTGCACCCGTGTCCCATTGAAAAATGATCCCATGTAGATGTGGCAGCTTACCCAGAATGATGAACTGAAAGGGAAGCTCGGGATCGCATCTGTGTGCCTGTCGTGATGTCATTGCCTGCTGGACCTTCTCCAACGCTGCTTTTGCCTCTGCGGTAAGCACCCTAGGAGAACTGAGCTCCCCTCCCCCTTTCAATAAATTGAAAAGAGGGGCTAGATCCTCGGTGGTCAGACCTAGCCAGGGCCTTACCCAATTCAAGGCACCGCAAAGCTGATGGGCGTCTGCAAGGGTACGGACATTTGTCCGAATTTCCAATTTTTGAGGCACAATGGTCCTCTTACCAATCTCCAGGCCCAGGTACTTCCAGGGTGGCATCATTTGGATCTTATCTTTTTGCAGCTCGAACCCTGCAGCAACTAACGAATTGGTTACAAGGTCAAGCGCTCGCGTAAGTTCATCTTCGGTCGGCGCGCAAACGAGGATGTCATCCATATAGTGGTGGATGACAACCCCCTCCATGGCTGCGCGCACAGGGGACAGCAAGGAAGAGACGTACTGCTGACACATCACCGGGGAGGTTTTCAACCCTTGTGGGAGCACCCTCCAGTGGTACCTCTTCCTTGGGGCCGCCCGGTTGATGGAAGGAACCGAGAATGCGAAACGCGGGCATCATCCGGGTGTAGAGGAATTTGGAAAAAGCAATCTTTTATGTCAATTACAGCCAGATTCCAATTTCGTGGCAGCATGGTTGGGGAAGGCATCCCAGGCTGGAGAGACCCCATATCTTCAATTACTTCGTTAATTTGGCGGAGGTCACGGAGGAGGTGCCATCGTTTTTTGTCACTCTTTCGAATGACAAAAACGGGCGAGTTCCATGGAGAATTGGTCTCCACGATGTGACCTTTAGCTAATTGCTCCTCCACGAGCTCCTCAAGCGCCTGTAATTTCTCTTTTGTTAGCGGCCACTGCTCAACCCAGACTGGTTTATCTGTCGTCCAATTCAGTTTGAGGGTCGGGCGCTTCTCAGCAGCCGCTGCCTGAAAATTTTGCGAGGGGTCGGGAATTTCAATTGTGACCCCCCACTGAGCCATCAGGTCTCTTCCAAGCAGGGGTTCCTTGTAATCTAAAACAAAAGGACGGATGGCAGCCAATTGTCCTTTTGGCCCCATAATTTTTACCACGTTTTTCGACTGTTTTGCGGATTGGAACCCTCCTACACCTTGGATCTGCCCATCCACGTCCTCCAGGGGCCAGTGCGACGGCCATTCCGCAGTCGGAATAATCGTCACATCTGCCTCTGTGGGAAAAAGCAGATCTTTATCTATTGACTCATCTCCCACAGTGAGTGTACATCGCACCAAGGGCTTACGGGTGGAAATGTGATGTACAGCATTTACAGTAAAGGTAAGATGTTCTGGGTCACCATAAGGAATTGCTTGTGCGATGACCTGGCCCTCGGGTAAAAATGTGGGCGGATGAGTGCAGCGCAGCCAGAGAATGAGGGCCCTGGGGTTATTGTGAAGTGTCCCCGGGACTACCTCAATCTACTGCGGAGTGTATTTGCAATCACCGACGACGATGAACTTACCTTCGCCGGTCATTGGCCACTGATGTAACTTCTTTGGGTCTATGGTCACAAAATGGAAGTCCCTATCCGTCAGGTACAATGGTCTGGTGAGATGCAACCTGTAGGGTTCAAAAAAGGAAGAGGTGGTGAGAATAGGTTTTGCTATATCATGTTCAGGTGTTCTTGAGTCTGGTGTAGAATGTCCATCCAATTGACCCCCTTTGGAGTTCCCTGCCCCGTCCACCCGATTGGGGTCGTCGCGCTGGGTGGACTCGCGCTCCCCTTTCAGTTTTTTTGCTGTGCCTGGGAAGGCACCGGTGTTCCTGGAGATGTATTTTGAGTCCGCTGTAGTAAAGGTTTCTTAGGGCAGTTGGCAGTCCAGTGTCCTTCCTCCTTGCAGAAGAAGCAGCGACCAGGGCAATTGCCGAAGGAGGGTCGCCACCGAGGCGGACGATGTCGAGGCTGTTGGGATGATTCTGCAGCACGCACAGCCTTGGGCGGAAAGGTTGCCTGGGAGGGTGGTGGTGGGTTCCTCCGGGAAAGGAAGGGCACCTTCATCTGGCACACCTGGAGCATGGACTGGAGAGTGCGGGGCGGATCTGGGGGAAGACTCAAAATTGCCTGTTTACACAGGTCGTTAGCATTAACGAAAACAAGCTCCCCTATAATACCTTCCTGTGCACTTTCTGTTTTAACTTGAACTTCCACTGCTCTGGTGAGCCGCTCTACAAAGGCAACAAATGATTCAGAAGGTCCCTGCCTAATGGTGGTATAGGGTGGTGATGGTGCGTCTGGCTGCAAACAAAAGAAAGCCTTGCAGGCTATATTTTTTATAATTGAAAGGACTGCGGAGGGTATTAGGGCTGCCTGGGACTCAGGGGAAACATAGGAACCTTCACCAGCAAGTAACTCAAGAGAGAGGGGATTGCCCTCTTCATCGATGGCTGGAAAGGGCAACTGAGGCATTGCTTCTCGCAGGGCCTGTTTAAATGTTGCATCCCAGAGCTTAAACTCTGTGCCATTCATCAGGCAAGAGAAAAGCTGCCAGAGATCTGCTGGAACAACATGGACACCTGCGAGATCAGCAGTGAGGAGGCCACAGAAGTAGGGACTCTCCCTGCCATATTCCTTGTGCGCCTTGCATAAATCCCGAATGATGCTTTGGGAAAAAGCATGCCAATTGGGTTTTGGTGTGTCACCACCACGTGTTCTGCGGTAGGTGACAGGCACAGCAGAGAGAGTGACCTCTGGCTCACCCTCGCTCATTTCTTCTGGTTCCCAACCGTGGGAACCAGAAGAGAGGGCGTGGGAAAATTGCCGGCAAGATGGCGTCCTTCCGGGGCGGGGAGAGGGACTCGGCCCCGCCTCAGGGGCGTGTCGAGGGGCAGGGCGAGTGGGCGGGACCTTTGGGGAGGAGGGAGGGGTCTGGGGAGGGGTTATGGGAGGGGCAGAGGGAGGAGCTGAGGGAAGGAAGGGGTTGGAGGGAAGAAAGGGGTTCAGGGGATGGGGGAAGGGTGGCGGCAACGTGGAGGAGTGGGCGCCATTAGGTGGGTCACTGCCGCCATTTTGTGGCCAGTGTGACGCATTTAAATTAAACTGAACCTTGGGTTTGAAATTCGGGGAAGAAGGGGGAAGGAAAGGTCCTCGGTCAGCTTGGCCGGAGCCTTCCGAGGGGTCCCCAGCAGTCTGTCCCAGGCTACTGGGGCTCGGGGGCCGGGAATTTTTCGGAGAGTCTGGGCTGACAACTCTCTGAGTCGCTGCTTTCCTCAAAATCCCCTTTCTCGGGGCAGAGGGGCTGGGATTGGGTTGAAGGGAAACCGGGGCTAGCTGGGGTTCCTGAGAGCTTTTCTGCACTCCCTTTTTCGTCGCTGCCGTCTTTAATTGCAAAATTAAAAAGGCTAATTTCTGTGTGTTCTTTTCCCCGGCGTTACCTAATTGTAACAGTTTCTTTTCCGCCAGCTCCCAAAACCGGGGGCTGTGTACCATCGGCGGGGACGCCGTCGGGTAGTGCAGGAAAAGCCATTGGACCAGCTTTTTTAAACAATCCTTAGAGAACTTAACTTTATTAACTTCTAATAACGCAACACAACTGTAAAACACTCCTTTCTGGGAAGCAGACAGAGAAGCACCCATTCTGCCTGCGTGATTTCTGGAGCTAGCAAACGAAAGACGCAACGAAAAAAAACCCGCCGCCGCGCTTTTAAAACCGCTGTTTCACGCGCCCGTCCGCTCTGCAAAAAGCCAGTGCACGCGGCGAAACCGAAACTGGCTGGCCGGCGAAAACCCGCGCCTGCCGGCAGCCGCGCTGTGCGAGCTCGCGCTTGCACACAAAAATAAAAGCTTTAAATCAAACCGAGGGAACGGAAAAACACCAGGGGGGGGATGAGCCCAGGACAGGGGCCAAAAAACCCAAATCCCGGGGGCCGCGCGACCTCAGCCAGGGGGGTGCTGTCCCCCACAGGCTGCCAGAAAGGGAAACGCCGTTCCCACTGACCCGCCCCGCGGACTAGGGGGGTCTGCTTACTTACGAACCCCTGGCGTGGTGCTCCAAAGCTGCTCCAGAAGATCCACTGCCGGAGAAGGACCGTCTTCGGGGACGCGGCGGAGACGGCTGCCCTCCTCTTCCCCGGGGAGCGATCCCTCGCGGAGGGCGCTCAAACCCAGGCCGATGTGACATCCAGGGATTATTTCAGGTGAGCTCAGCTCCTTGCTGAGACGCACCAATCCTGCCCGTGGGCTCCGTAAAGGCGCTGAAAGCCCCTTTCCAGTGCCCCACGTTGGGCACCACACCTCCGTCGGTGTGCTCACAGAGAGCCAACGGGCTCTGTCACCGCTGGCCCAGACACAGCGACAGAGTGGTATGGGGTCAGTCTGCAAGCTCGCAAGCAGTACTGACTCCCGTGGGTTCTTTGCCTGGCAGAGGCTTATGCGAGCGATGGAGATTCGACGGGCAGTGGAAAGAAAGGAGGAGACAATTTCAGACGAACAGAGGGTTTATTGCAAACACCTCCTCAGCCCGAAACTGCTCGGGGGGCGAGGGGTGCGGGGGGTTTTTGTCCAAAGGATTTGGAGGGGGGACAAAGGGGGTGGCCAACCACTGCTAGCCAACCGGGGCAGGTTGCCAGGGGATACGGGTGTAATAGAACATCGCTTGGACTAATCAGGGGAAAAATAGGAGGGATTTACAAAGGCGGGAGAAATGACAGGCAGCTAACCGTGTGTGTCGCATGGCAGGTGCCGGAGTCATGTGAGTTAAACAAAGGAACAATCGAGGGGTGGGATACAGGGAACCCAACAAGTACAAAAGTATAGAAAGCCTAACCGATTAAATTAACACACTGCCACACTGATGGAGTCAGGAATATACCTGACACCCTGTTGTCAGGGTGTTGGAAGCAGTCCAGATACGCCCTCCTGGAGTGACAGATGTGGCTCTGTTGAAGTAGAGGTGATGCTGTAGACAGGTTCAGTGGTGGTGAGATGAGTCCGGTCTTCCTCTGAGAATCCAGTGGAAAAGAGGATGCCTGGGGTCCCTGTGTCCCCATTTTCATCTGGGTAGGAATGGTTGGCTCCTCCCCACTGGGTGCAGCATCTCACAATGGGATGGTGTAATGTGTCATGTCACTGGTGAGCCTTAATGGCCCATTAACAGAAGATGTCCCCTGGAGGGTGGACAGTGATGGAAGAGATAAGGAACACTGCCCCACCTGGTTTTAACAGCTGGCCTGTTATCAGAAGGCATCCACCGTCCTCTCCCCTGGAGTTACAAGAGATAAAGAAGAAAGAAACTATATCACAACTGCTTTGTACAGATGAAATAGAATACACATTTTTTTGGTTACATAACCCAAGACAATGGACATTACTGAAGAACAGCATAATATGATCCATTTTAGGTAACAAAGATTCACAGAATCATTTAGGCTGGAAAGGATCACTCAAGGCCATCTGGTCACACCTTCCAATCAAAGCAGCAGTACCTTCCAATCTAGGTCAGATTGTTAAAATTCCTGATCAGAGTAGTTTGGAAATTTTCAAGAATAGAGAATTCACAGCCTCTCAGGCTTCCTGTTTCAATTCTTTACCATTCCAACTCTAGATATTCCATTAAAACTTCCATCAGTTCAATCTGTGGCCTTCGTCTCTCATCCCCTCACTATGCACCTTAGAAGAATTTGTCTTCTCTACATAGAGTTAGATCACTGAAGACAGCAATCACTTCTCAATTGCTCAGTTCCTTCAGCCTCCTCATACAAGGATGTATATATGTGGGAGTCAGGAGCAGGATGGTGGCATGTGGAAGAAAGAAAATACCAAAGAAGGTCTTAAAAGAAAAATAGTTGAAAAGGCCAGAGGAGAGAAACTGAAAATAATCAGATGTCTAGAAAACATGATCCATGGGGAAGGATTAAAAGAACTGTCATTGCATATCTCAAAGATAAAATTGATAGGGGAATGTGATAGCAGTGTTCAAATACATTAGAAAAAAGTAGACAAAGGAAGAGGCGAATACCTTGTTCTCCACATCAATGGCAGTTAGAGCAAGAGGCAAAGCACTTAAATCACTTGAGGGAGAAAAAAATAGTTTAGGAAAAATTTCCCAAGGATAAGGAAAGTTAAGGACTACAACAGATTGCCTGAGGAGATAGTCAAATACTCATCACCAGAGAGTTTTTGAAACAGGTTTGTATGGTTTGTCCTGTCATGACAGAATGGACTAGTATTCAAGTCCTATCTTCTGTGCTTTTATGCACATAGCTGACTGAAGAACAGTTTTGCAGCCCAGAAATATGGCAGCTGAGCAAGAATAAAGGATCTTTAGTCTGATAAAGAGCATTAATCAAAGCAAGTGGGTGTTGCCTTCAATGTAGGGGCTAGAAATAATTTGAGGGGAAATAAACCGTCAAGATTTACTTTCTAGCTTTATAAAAAATACAGGACATTTATGATAAAGGCATCACTTCTATCATTCTATCAGAATAGGCCGAGACCATAGGAGGAAAACTGCATTTGGTTCCTCAATGCACAGATGCTATTAGGATGAAATGTGTGTACAAAAGAGTGCCATATGTGTGTGTGTGTAACAGAGTGATAGAGGTACTTCAGTGGGAACAGAGATACTCAGAAGAGATGCCAAATCCATTCTGGAGTAGAAGTCTGTAGCTGGAATCCCACAGGTCCTTTAGATGGGCCAAATATGATCAAAGACACTAGAAACTAGGAAGCAATTCAAATTCATGTGTAAGGATGTTTAAAAGACCCAGATAAATAGTCACATCACCCTGCCATGGTATCACACCAACTAATTCTGCCAAAGTAAGACTTGAACTTTCTGAGTTTTTATTGAAGCCATAGCAGGCTTTGATAACCTGGCCTGGCCCATTTGTCAGATGTGTGAGACTCTCATCTATCTACAGAAACAGTGCAAATGGCTGAGCTGGAAGGACTAACAAAATCAAAAATACAGGTAAGGGGAGAGGGAGTGAAAGAGAGTTGGTAAGAGAGTGAGAGAAAGATTTTTAGAATTACAATCCATATATCGGAATGAACTCAAAAAACTATTTCTTTCTGGCCACATCAGTAGGCTTAAAAGAAAATGTCTTGCGAAGAGCATATCACTCCTGATAAAACATATGTATTTGTGCAAACCCATACCTGCATTTATCCAGCAAAAATACATGGTAGGAACTGGTACTTGGATGGAGAGCGATTCCCAAGTTGCATAGAATTTTTCACGACCTAACGAAAGACAAGAAACAGGTATAAGAAGTCCTTTGGAACATCATCGCTTTATCAGAACTAGAGGCAAAACAATCTCCTGCCACAAGAGGAGTTATCCTTACCCCACCTGCAATGCCCATTGAGTGCTTTATGCAATATATCAACTTACAGTACAGTAGCCTTTCAAATTCCCAAGGAAAATATCTGCTTTCTCAGAAAGAATTACTTAGCAATATATTTTTATCAAATGCAGGCTAAAATATGCTTGGATAGCTTTCATCACACATTTATGCATGTGTTGGATAAGATTCAACATGTTTCACTGACACACAGATGGCCTTCACTCAAACTGTGAGTGCTCAGAAGTGTCCCCTACTCAGTGGTCATCACTGAGAGAAGTTATCTCGCTGTTCACACCAAATCTGTGCCCTGTTCAAGCACTGTGTAGAGGTGAAGTCCTCAACGTTTACCAACCAGAACACCCACTAGGTAAGGCTCAGAATGTTTTCAAGAATTTTGTGTATCAGAGACATAGCACAGCAATAAACAGTCATTCAAATTTTTCTCATCATGGATCAAGATTAAGAAAACATAAACTTGACTGTTGTTTCCATTTGTTAGGCAGTTTCAGCTGAAGCTCTACTGAAAAATAAGAAACCACCTTTCCTTTTTTTCAGAGTCCCTTGATATAAGGCATTACAACAAGACTTCTAAAATTTCACAGGAATAATAATATCAGAAGAATACAACATTAGGTCTACAAAAGTAGAGATGACTTAATGATTTTAATTTTAGATAGATACTTAGTTCCCTACACTAACTTAAAAACCTGAGAATTTGAATTTAACATGGTTATTTTTATTAGAAGGAGATCATGACATAAATCATCTATTGAAAATATGTTCTAAAGAAAACAACTAGAATTTGGTACATCTCAGGTATTTAATATTCCACAGAATGAACATTGTGTCAACCACTGCTTTACTTGTTTGGTTTTTTAAAATATAATTGTATTTTCTCAAGTTTTCTCAACTTAAAAGATAAGCCTCCTTTTTCTTGTCTGATTGCATTTCACAGATTATAAAGGTGATTATGAGGGAACCTGGCACAACCAGAAAAAAAATGTTTTGAAACTCTTCTGCATTTAAAACGATACACAAGAATCAACCAAAAATATGTGATTAGCATACTTGGTCCTCTTAAAACTTTAAATTATGCTTATAATTTAAATATAAAAATAAATTAAATTTTTGTATAACTTCTTGGAACTATGTTAAAATATAAGTGTAATTATTTGACTAATAAAATGTTTGATGGGGGAGACAGAGAAAAAAGATCTAAGTAAAATACTCTGAAAATCAAAATAATTTAAACAAAATTATATACCTTTTTTGAATAACCAATGTGAGGTGAAAAGTGAAAAGCCACAGAGAGTGAGAAATTGACAGAAGTGGTGTGTGTAAGTAGAAATAGTTAAAATTATGAAGCTACACTGTGACTTCTGATAGTGGAGCAGAGTTTGGTTAGAGGTCAATCAGGCATCCTTGCATTCAGAAGTTCTTGGTCATAGGAACATGAGGGCATGCCAGTATACTTATTCTAGATACGGAGTGATGTGAGGACATCTGGAGGTTCATTCCCTTGGTTGACTTACATACAATGCAGTTCATTAATGGTGGTCTATTCTGTTTTACTGTCCTCAGCAAAACCCTGAAAAAAAAAGGCATGAGAGCATAATATTCATTTTCACAGAGGAAGAGAGGACAGAGAACATAAAAATTGATACTTTAAAAAATTTTAATTAAGCCATCTGTACAATAAATATAATGGGAAGGGTACGGCTTTCAGGAAATAATGTGTGCTTTTGATAAATAATATCTTTGTCACTTCAACATCAAGCATCTAGAGAGCTAATCATTGAAATCAAATGTCACAGTGATGTCTGTTAAATTAAAAGAATTGATGGTAACCAGATATTTCTTTGGATACATGCATGCCCAAATGATAAGATCTTCAGTAAAGATGCCGTAAATACCATGCATCTTATGTAAAATTTGTAAAGATGCATGTTCTGTTTAAGCAGGCATGTAAAAATACAGGTTTAGGTGCAGGTTCTTGCATTTGACAATAATTAGTTAAGGTTTATGCCAAATGGCTTTTGTTTCTGTTATAAAGGAAACCTCTGTATCAGTAAAATGAAATTTCTGAACACTGTAAAGACATAGATGGAAACATATTGGGTTTTTCCACTGCAGAGCTTCACCTAACAGCAGTGAAAAAAATTGCCAGATTTTGATGAAACTTCTATTCCTGCATAAATTTGCACTATGTTTTCAATACCACAGGACATTTAAGCTCCAATTAAATTGTGTAAAATAAACTTCCAAGAATTAATAACAGGTTCATATATTTTGATGTTCATAGACCACTATTACATCATTAAATCATTAAAGGACTTTCTAGGACTGAGCGTTTGCGTTCAAGAACTATTATCATTATTTCAACCATACCAAAGACCAGTCAAGGTTTTTTTCCCTTTGTTTTGTATGAACTTGCAGTACCCAGAGTATGTGAAATTGTATTCAACCTAGCTAAAAATGTAGGAAAATAAAAAGGGAAATATTTTATTTCCTTTAAAAAAAAAAAAAAGAAAAGAAAAAAAAGTCAAAAACTCCAAGCAAAGATTTCCTGCAGTTTCCCATAAAAAGAGCCCTCATTTTAGGATCTCTTTTGCTTTTGGCCTGAGTATGGACTCATCTGTTTTCAACAGCCAGTAAGATATTGACTCATGATTATGTAAATAAGCTCATTGCTGGTAATATGCTCTGACTCCTGTTCACTATACAGGATACATCTTAGATGTAAAAAAACAAAAACAAAAACAAAAACAAAAACAAACCAAAAAAACACCCAACCCAAATAATTGCAAGAAGAAAAAAAACTCTAACGGCAAATCAGCCACTGTTTCATCAGATATTTCATCTAATGAGTTCATGTAAAAATGGAGCTATAAAGCATGCCTAAGATGTGGAAAAAAAACCAGACTACTGAAAGCTTTTGGTATTGTGATGATATGCAGGCACCTTGTTCCTGATTTATTAATTCCTGCTTTACACTATCATTTTCCAGACAAGTGAGGCATGTAACTTCTGTCTAGGGAGTGGGAGTAGATTTTTTTCAGATTTCATGTGTAATAACTTCAAAACTAATTATAAGACCCACCCCTAGCAAAAAAAACCTTTTTCTCTTTCTTCTAAGCAGCCCATGAGAGGTTCTGCATATAAAATGCAAAGATGCCTGGAGAAGTCCTTTTCACTTGAATTTTTCTGATCAGTTTCACCTACAGTGCGAGTGTGATTGACATTGTGAAGACAGTGTCAGCACAAGTGCCAGGGAATCCCATGCTGGGAGATTACAGAGAGTGAGATGAGAATAAAAGATTCGATATCAAGCTGGCGTCCTGTCTGATCTGAAATCCGTGAAAAGACATCCTGACAAACACCTGCTTATACAGTAACTTTTCAACCAACAGTTAGTACCTGCCTTTTTTTTTTTTTTTTTTAATCTAGCGGTATTCTGTGTATATTCCATTGGGTTTCTTCCTGGTAACTTAGCAAATTTGTTGGTAATAATGTTAATTAAAGACATAGAAAATTAATTAAAATAATTCATTTTCAGAGGGACAAGAATAAACACAAACAGGCTTCCAGCTTCAAGAACCCATGAACGTTGTGCAAAAATATAACTTCTGTTTTCTAGTCTGCAAAAATGGATCTATGTATCATAGCTAGGTCATTTTGAGATCATGACACAAAACTAATCCTCCTCCTGTGGAGATAATAGAATAGTTCATCAGAGCTATACAAAGAAGCGTTATTTAATTTTTAAATATACATATAACAAGGTCAGAATAACTATTTGAAGTACTTTGAGTTAAAACTACTGAATTCTGTCTGAAAACATCAGACTAAATTTAAGCCCAATATTATTCTGGAAAAACAATTTATATTGAACAGAATTGGTTTTACACATTGTTTTTCATTTGAACTGTGACAAACTTTACTATGCCCAAATGGGATTTTTTTTTTCCTTCCTTATTTTAGCCTTTTTTTTTGGTTGGGTTGGTTTGTTTGTGGTTTTGTTTTCATTTTTGTAGGTGCAGTAGTCTTGCTGTGACAGCTGTCTGGGAACAATCAAGTCTGAAGTAGCAGCATTCCTCAACAAGATATAAAATGATTTGGCCCTCGTTCCACCAGCGCTTCAGACTGGGTTGTGACATCTTAGAGGAATGGCTGGTAGGGTCTTCATCCCTCCAAAATGCTGGGATTTTCATCCTGAGAAGAGTCTTCTGGTTGGTTGGTTGGTTGGTTGGTTGGTTGGTTGGTTGGTTGGTGCACTTTTCTCTCAAGAAATGGTGAGTAGGCAAAATGTGAGGGAATAGAAAAGAAAAATCCCAGCAGTACGCTACCAAGGTCTGTAAAAAGCCCACCTAGGAAACGATAAGATTTGCAGAGTCTGTCAAGGATTTAGGGAATAAAAAGTAATTTGATTACAGGTGCTCAAGTAGCATTCATTTTATTCTTATTAGCTGAGAAATGTCTCTAGGGATTGCATGCTAATCTCCTCTAAAGCAGATAAATGGCTCTATTAAAAGTGGTGTAATTTGTTCATAGCTTTGTAGCATCAGACTATTTTATGAATGCGGGGAAACTAAATGCAAGACAAGACAGAAGAAACTTCTTCAAACCTTGTGTAGAAGACTGTATACAGAGGTATTTGGTGACATAATCCTGAAAAGAAGTTTACATATAGAAAATTATTAAAGAATGGTGCCATATTCTTTGGCTTATGCACTCTAGAAAGGAAACTAGAAAGGAAGAAGGAAGGAGAGAGAAAATCAAAAGTCAAATTTTCTACTAATGAAAAATCCAACCTCTTTTTGGTTATATATGGTGAATTACATAATTTAGACCTCTCTAATTTTCTAATCAATCAAACTAACTTTTTCAGATTTTTATTAATTAAAATATTTTGAAAATAAACTTAGGGAAAAAAATAGTCACATTTTTAATAAAAGCATGCAGTATACAAATGCCATATGATGCACAGCTATAGACAAAGTACAATATGTCTGGAATACAGAGCATTGACTCCAGTATATTTGCATTTGAGGATTGTTTTGAACTTAGATAACAAGGCATAAGAATCTGGTTAGTGTAGAACCTTAGACATGTGTGTGAAACTTCCATGAAAAGTCGTAATGAAAACAAAACATATGTCTAATGCTAAAACTAGGTTTTAAAAGCCAGATGTAAAACCTTAGTGAAATCAATGGAAGTCTTGACTCAAAGGGGCTCTGGATCAATGCCAAGAGTTTACTTTTTTAGCATTTCCCCAAGGAATGTTTGGGGTGCAAAATAAGCATTTCTATACTATTTTTTTGTAATAAGCAATTAAAAAGGAAAACAAAGAGTGGCCAGCTTTGCATGGAATTTCCTTTCTTTTAAGGAAAATATAGGTTTGGTTCTGCAAAAAATGTCATTTCATTAGTTTCAAATACCAGTTATACACAAAATGCAATCTGATGGCTGAAGGAACTGAGCCAAGAACATAGATCAAGGGGAGATCTGTTGAAGCTGTTATTTTACAAAGAGTAAGTGGAGTAATGCCAAAACCACAAAGCTGTAATCAGGCTATGAACTTCTCTGAAGTTCAAGGTCACTTCAGCTGGGAGGTTTGACTAAACCCAGCCCTGCCAGTAGTTAATTTGTTTCTCACACAACATTTGGAGGTCTAGTAAAAGCAATTTGCCGTTTTAGGGACTTAATCATAAGCACAATGTGCACTGGTCCTTGTATGCCAGCACAGACCGAGCACAGTGACCAAAAGTCTGTGGCTACCCCCACACATCTTGTGAGTCTGTGGATGGTTGCAATTACACGTGTCAGCACAGCTGCATACTCTTTTTTTAAATGCTTCCCTGTCTGCTGGCAGTGACTGTAAATTTAATGAGAGCACCTGCTGCCCTCTTGCCTAGTTAATTCATAGTGATCTGCCTGAACTAAAGGAAATTTCAAAAAAGCCTCTGTTCTTCAGTAATAAATTACCAGTCTATATCATGGCCTAAAGGGCCTTTGATTCATGTAATATTACACTTACGCTAAGCTCTGCTGGCAGCAGGAACATTTAGTTTCCCTGAGTAGAATGGGGGAAGGGAAAAAAGACAGAGAGAAAGGAGAGGAAAGGAAGGGCTGATGAGATTAAATAAAAGGAGAAGATCAATTGCCTTAATATTGACAGCTGAGGGAGGTCTTTGTCCTTGACCTCTTACCCTGAACCATGTATTCTCTACAGGTAAAAGCCCTGGCTGCTAAAAATTCTTCATTGACAAGTTATGGTGTAGGGCATTTAAAAATACTTTTCTCAAAAAAGCCCAACAGCAACAACAATAACAACAAACAAACAAACAAAAACAAAACAACAAAAAAAAACCCACAACCCTCTTCTTTATTCTAAATTTCTAGTTTACCTCACATTTATCAGCAAAATGAATGTCATTCTAGTTAGTAATACTGTAAACTGAAAGCAGTAAAGCCTTTACCAATTATCGTTTTACACATTTTTTTTAAAGCAGAAACAATAAATCTGGACGCTTTGAGAAAAAAAAATCTGCAATAAAGAATTTATTGGGGTGGAGGAAGAAAGGCAGGCAGCTAAAGTGAATATAAAATACGGAATATTGCAAAGGGGAATAGATCAATTATATTCCCCTGGAAAAGCATGTGGTGCAAATGAAAAGTTACAGACATACTAAAATATCTGAAACCCAAAACATAAACAGTATCCAAAAAAGATTTATGTGAAAGTAGAAATAGTGGAAGTGCAAAGCATTACAAATAGAGTATTGTATATCCCAGAGGGAGATACTGACTCCATCAAAATTCGACTTTGAGTGATTGTGAGGTTCTGACTCCCACAGTTTGAATGACTAGTTTATGTTTGAGGCATAAGCCATTTTGTTAGATAAGTGGTAGGCAATATACATCTCCTTTTCTCTTTACTCATACCAAATATTATCTCCACACTTGGTAACAATACATGTACTTATGTCTCAAATTTAAACACATGCAGAAAGATTTTCAGGACTGACTGAAGCCAAACTATGTGTTCTGAAACAAACACTGAGTATGGAACTATGCCAGGTAAAGAAATGTGATAGAAACAGAGACATATTAAAATAAAAATGTATAAAATAATTAAGTTACTCAGCTTCATACTCTATGCACTGGAAACATCCACCATAAAAAATAAATCCAAAGAAGAAATTTATTCATTGGACAAATTATTAATCCTTAATTTATCATATAGTTATATGATGTTTCATTGTATACAGCTTGAAAGACATCTGAATATGTTCATCTATGTTTGTCCATCTGTTTTCAAGAACATTTTTATAAAAATAAGGTTTATACATTTTCCTAAATAAAGGTCAAGTTTCTCACTTTTGGCACCATAAGTTACATCTCAAGAATTGGCAACACTGTTCTGCTGTTCATAGGTGCTTATATTATTATAATGCAGGAACAAAACATTACCCTTCTGGCTGGTAACACTCTAAATCTGCTTTGCACTCAGAACACAAAGTTGCAAACATTGGTAGCAGAACACTGTCTCATTTTTCATAGGACTCAACATCTCATTCTCTTGACTCAGAATGAGAAGTCCTTTGTGCATATACAGAATAAAAGCCACATAAATATTTCAATATTTTCAGCCCACTTTAAACAATGCCCAAATTTAAGACTGTTTATGTTCTTCTCCTCTCCTCGAATCTCCTCTCCTCAAATCTCCTCTCCTCCCAGTACCCAGTACCCTACTCCCAGATACTATCATGCAGAGCATCATAACTACATGAGGGTCTAGATATTTAAACCTTCATTTTAGTTCATATAAAAGACAGAAAATTCTAACTTGCTTGTTTAGGGTAGCCGTAGCAGCTTTGAATGTCCTTGGTGCCTCTTTCATGTGCAAGTGAATTGTCATACACACTTCTCAACTGATATGACACCAGATTCCTTTCCCTTGAATTGAACTAACATGCTCATTGATTTTAATGGGATTATTTCTGAAGTAAACTAGGAAAGCAAACATCAATACTGGTCTCATAGATAACATAATATTACTATGAACACAAATACAGAAATTATCCACATTACAATTGTAGCCATTCATCCACCTACATCTGCCATGTCTGGAGAATAAACACCTGGACAGAGATGAAATGTCATGTGAGTCACATTTTGATGTAGATATCAGGCTTCCACAAAATATGTGGCATAGCTTGATAAAATGTGCTCTTCTCTTTACACTGACTTCTCCTGTTATAGCTTTTCAGCATCTTGCTTTATAATCATTCTTGCGGCTTGGATGTAGCATAATAATGTCTGTGGTCCTTTCTTTTGCTTAGTGGTGCTTACTGCCTAGATGAAGCTAACCTGCAAAAAGATGATGGTTTTATTGAG